>NW_026706110.1:0-243407 GCF_029867415.1 Vicia villosa
GTTAGGGTGGTTAGTTTGCAGTGAAATTAGTTGCATATACAAAAACGAAAATAAAACTCATATGTACATGAAGAGCTTTAAGTGCTTTATACGACTCTCATATGTCTATATTTAGAGCTCAATCTTACTCTATAATGTTTGAGGAGATGATTAGAAGTGTTTATTGGTATTGATATTGATTGGAAATTTGAATTTGAAAATTACAAAGTATATGCAAATTTTGAGAATTTTTGTGATATTTCTTGCTATACTCTTGCCCTATTTCGTGTGTCCCCCCTTTTGCTGAAGTATGATGCTTCTTTTATAGCCCAAAGTTGCTTGGAACTCAAGCTAAGAAGCTTTGTTGTCTTTGTTGAAAGTTTGATTTTTAAAATATTAAAAATCTTTGAATTGTTGACCAAGCTTGACTCCATTCAATGCTCTTGTCTTGCTCTTCAATTCTTGCAGAAAAAATGAAGATTCCTTGAAGTGAGTCATACTTGGAGGCCAAGCAACCATTATCCATGCATTTTCCTTTTAATTTTAATCTTAAAATAAGATAAAATTATGTCAAAAAATGGATAATATAGATGTGGGCTTTGTCTTGGTCGTGGGAGGCCCATAGTAACATGGCAAAGATGTTTGGACCACAAAAACTTGGCACTCTTTTGGAAAAAAAACATTTTTGAGCAATGTTGATTTCATGCATTTTCCCAAAATTTAGCCAACTTCAACAAGGTGTAAATCCTTCAATTTTTGTCATATGAAGGAGATCTTGCACTTTTTGGAAACCTCAAAGAGTCCTCTAACCAATGTCTTTGGTCTCATATCAAAATGATTTTTGGTTCTCCTTGTGTGTCCATTTGAAAAAAGTGTCTTTTTGTTGACTTTGAAAATGACCTGTAATGTCTTTGGCCATATTTTTCAAATGGTGAATGCTATGACCATGGGATCAATTGCATTTGAAAGATAATTGAATTTCCTTCAAAATGAGCTTTGGTTGACATTTTTTGGATGAAGGATGAGAGAGTTATGATCAGTCAAAGTTGAGTTGACTTTTCAGGCAAAAACCCTAATTTTGAATCTTAGGGTTTTGTTGATTTTTGATCTTTCCTTGATGAATTGTGATCATCCAATGATCAAATGTTGAATCCTTTGACAAAATATGGACTTTGACAAAAAATTTCATTTTTGACTGTCAGTTGACTTTTTTGGTCAAACGGGTCGTCTGTTGACTGTTTGAGCTGCTGACGGTGCGTCTGAGTGAATTGAAGTTTGAAAATTTGTATGATGGTACTTTGAGATGTATGGATGTATATGAAATCCATTTGAGCTCTCAAAACTTGTTGCTCCTGTTAAAACAAGAAAAACCCTGATTAGGGACTGTCTGTATAGGAGGCAGTTAAGCGTACCTGATTTTTGTGCAGTGTTGAGTTTCTGCTAATCATGTGATATTCAGAAGACTTCTAACACAAAAATCTTGGAAATTTGAATTGTGAATGATTGATTTGATTGATTGTACAAATCACTGTGAATTGTACTGTCTGCAGTTTGTCTGTCAACCGACTGTTCGTGTACTGAAGCAGCAGTTAAAGTGAAAAATCAACTGTCAAAGTTAATTTTCTTTTTTTTTTTTTGTTGTTATTTTTGTTTTTGTTTGGTGTGAAGCATGAAAATTTATTTACATGACTTGTTAGAAAACAGAAACATAATAAATAACTGATATTTACGGTATGCGGGCAAAATTACCGATAATAACCTGAAAATTATTTACTGCACAGAAATAGAAATATTTGACTGGCAGAAAACACACAAAATATTATCTTAGTAATTAAGCAATATTATGACAACTAGTACAACATTTAATACTGACAGTATAAATATTACATACTATATTGAACAGTACGACGAATAAACGGTACGTTTAAGAAAAAATAAGAAACACGGCAAATTTTAAAAATGACGGTTGACGAACCATGCTATGATTAATAACATGTAGAGGATTGGGAGTGCAACCATTGCAGGTCCACACTTCTCAGGACTGTGTAGGCAGAAGAAAGTCATGATCACCGTAGCAATGGTGATGACTGTAAGAAACAGTGTCTCTATCCATTTTGCCATTCTTGCTAGGAAAGAAGAAAGAAAATGGATGATGAAGTAGAAATTTGAAAGATGATTTAGAATTTGATGTGAGATTTGTGGGAAGAATGAGAGGTATTTATAGAATGGAAAGATGATAGAGACGTTGGGGAATGATGTGATTCCGTACAAAAGGAAATTTGAGTGGTAGTGAGATTTGAAAGAAAGTGTAAGGTATTGTTGGGAAAAGAGAGATGGATAGAATAAAGTTGAGATTTGAATTTGAAAGGATAGATTTGAAAAGATTTTGAAAATAATGGAATATAGCACAAAAGTTAGTGGGAAAACAAAAACAATTGTTACCAGTACAGTGTGAGTTTCCTGCTTTTGCGCCTGCAAAAAGATTTAACCCTGCATGAACTGTGTTAGTACTATTTATCTGTAAAATAAATAAATAGTATTTGTGAAGTAAAGAACAGTATTTGGCGTTTGCGTAAGAATAAATTCCACTGTAAGCCAAGTTACTGTGTAAGAAAAATTCTGAAAACCAAGTTCTTCATATGTCAGGATATTTTGAAAAAATCCATGTTTATATGAGACTCTTAATTTTCATATTGAAACTTTCCTGAAAAAAGAAGTGGGCAAATTTTGGGGTATAACAGTTGCCCCTATTCAATCTTCTTAAACCTGAAGAGATTGTCTGAAATCTGAGGGTAGAAGATGATTGAATAAATAGATGCCCTGAAAATTTGCACTTACCTTGATCAGCAGAGATGTTGGAAGTTGCATTTGAATGTTGTCTGTGAAATGTTGTTGGCAGATTGAAACATTACCTGAGATGGGCTTTCGGATGCCACCTGGACAATGTGTTGATGGTTTGTTCATCAGAATGAATCTGTTGATTATATCTTGATGAAGGATTTGAAAGTTGATCATTGTGGAACCGTTTGAGGATCTGCAATGTTAGATCGTTCTGGAACCGTCTGAGGTTTCGCCTTAGATCTGCAATGTTAGATCGTTCTGGAACCGTCTGAGGTTTCGCCTTAGATCTGCAATGTTAGATCGTTCTGGAACCGTCTGAGGTTTCGCCTTAGAAATGCTAGATCGTTCTGGATCTGCAATGTTAGATCGTTTCTGGAACCGTCTGAGGTTTCGCCTTAGATCTGCAATGTTAGATCGTTCTGGAACCGTCTGAGGTTTCGCCTTAGATCTGTAATGCTAGATCGTTCTGGAACCGTCTGAGGTTTCGCCTTAGATCTGCAATGTTAGATCGTTCTGGAACCGTCTGAGGTTTCGCCTTAGATCTGTAATGCTAGATCGTTCTGGAACCGTCTGAGGTTTCGCCTTAGACTAGCAATGTTAGATGATAAATGAGTTGAGAATGAGAGTTCTTCAGAGTGAATCTTTGGTTTGATTGTATCTGAAAGGACTGCTTGTCTGAATAAGTTTCAGGATGAACACTGCATGTGAGTGAGAACATCTTTGCTGAAGACATCTGTCTACCTGAAAAATCAAGTTAATAATATGCGATGTCTATGATGCATGTATGATATGAGATCCTCGAGCTAGAGGAGAAATATGCAAGTTATGTTGTGTATGAATATGCGTATGATGCATGATTGTGAATGTGAATATGAGTGTGAATGTGATGCATGGTTTATGCAGCTTAGAGCGTGTCAAGCTCCTGATTGGGAAAATAAATCCCAGCTTAGTCGTCAAGAAATGAAGGCATTGTGATTGGGAAAATAAATCCCTGCTAGCCATTTGGAAGTGAAGGCATCGTGGTTGTTGATGATCTTCTGTCTCGCTTGAGTACCCTGGGTTGGGGAAATTCTTTGAGAACCAGGATGTTCTATTGAAGGATCTTTGATTACTGCTCGGGGATGAACAGTAGTTTTGAGAGTTCGGACTGTGACGCCCTTTGGAGTGGGAATGAGGAAGATGCATAATCCTCCGATGCACTATCTGACCAAGTTTGGGTGCGGAGATCACACCTTCTGAAGACAGTAATCTGGAACAACCCTGCTGGGGAATAAGACTTCTTTCGAAAGAAAAATCTTTTTGAGGGATTTGTTGAGGAATGTGTCTCCATTGGGGAAACTTCCTTCTGATGCTGGTTTAGGATAATGTCCAAATAATTGGGACATGTCCGGAATGCTATTCCTGTTTTTCCTGGTAAACATCAATCATATTCAAATGCATATGTTCATTCAAAATATCATTGGGATGCTCGCGTATTCAAAACAGAAAAAATGAAAATGTTAGTTATAAGCTGCATTGATTTTTGAAAAGGTGCCGTGATAGGCGGATTAGTATAGGGAGACAACAATCCTAGAAGTAGGAAATTGTCAGAAAGTTTTGAAAAGTATTTATGAAAAGAAATAGCTATGTGAGAACGATCCAGTCAAGTTTCAATTCTGCTATTGCCAATCTGTCTTCGAGCATCTCATCCCTCACTTGTTGGAGGAAAGTGATTGGACTGATCGGTGTCTTTGAGGTGTTGAACCTTGTCGGTGAGTAGGCAGCTGAGCGGGACATAGTTGTATGCTTTATTCCCTAATTTTTGCCTAGGCTGCCCTTTCAGGTTTTCAGCCTACCGGGATTGTATTTGTTTTGTCTCTAATTTTTGCCTGGATCGCCCTTTCGGGTTTTCAATCCACCGAGACGCTCATTTTTGCCTAAGTTGCCCTTTCAGGTTTTCAACTTAGCGAGCTGTATTATTTTTTTTTTTTTTTAAGCAAAGTACTTTTTGACTATGTCCGCATTCACAGGGTGTGGGAAATCCTCGCCATCCATGGTGGTAAGCAACATGGCACCGCCGGAGAATATTTTCTTGATTATGAATGGTCCCTCGTAGGTGGGGGTCCATTTGCCTCTGGGATCACCTTGTGGTAAGATGATGCGTTTGATAACCAAGCCACCAGTTTGGTATGCTTGACTTTTGACTTTCTTGTTGAATGCTTTGATCATGCGCTTTTGGTATAGCTGGCCATGACAGATAGCTGCAAGTCTTTTCTCATCGATCAAGTGTATTTGGTCGAATCGAGTTTGAATCCAATCGTCTTCGTCTAGATCGGCTTCTTTCATGATCCTTAAGGAAGGAATCTGGATTTCGATTGGGAGAACTGCTTCCATACCGTAGACTAACGAGAATGGAGTTGCCCCTGTTGAAGTACGCGCAGATGTGCGATAACCATGAAGAGCAAAAGGTAACATCTCATGCCAGTCTTTGTAGGTTACTGTCATCTTTTGTATGATTTTCTTGATGTTTTTGTTGGCGGCTTCGACAGCGCCGTTCATCTTTGGTCGATATGGAGAAGAATTATGATGTTTGATCTGGAACTGCGTGCAGAGTTCAGTAATCATTTTGTTGTTTAGATTCGTGCCATTGTCAGTGATGATCCTTTCGGGGATGCCGTACCGACAAATGAGATTGTGCTTGATAAACCTGGCTACCACATTCTTGGTGACAGAAGCATATGAAGCTGCCTCTACCCACTTTGTGAAGTAGTCAATAGCGACCAGGATAAAGCGATGTCCGTTGGAAGCAGTAGGTTTGATTTCTCCAATCATATCAATACCCCACATTGCGAAAGGCCAAGGAGCCGTCAGAACGTTTAATGGAACTGGAGGTACATGCACTTTGTCGGCATATATCTGGCATTTGTGACAAGTTTTGGAATGATGATGGCAATCTGTCTCCATGGTAGACCAGTAGTAACCTGCTCTCAAGATCTTTTTAGCCATTGTATGTCCGTTGGAATGAGTACCGAAGGTACCATTGTGTATGTCTTCCATGATTTGTTCTGCTTCCTTCTTGTTTACGCAACGAAGTAAAGTCGAGTCATGGTTGCGCTTGTACAAAGTTCCATTGCTTAGGAAGAATTTGGAGGCAAATCTCCTTAGAAACTTTCTGTCGTTAATAGATGCCCCTTCAGGGTACTCCTGGGTTTCGAGATACCTTTGTATTTCATGGAACCATGGTTTGTCTTCCATTTGTTTGGTATCGATCTCATTGCAATAGGCTGGTTCGTCTTGCCTGTAAATGGTGATCATAGGAGCTTCGTCGTCCCAATTGACTTTGAACATGGATGACATGGTAGCTAAGGCATCAGCTAGTTGATTTTCTTCGCGTGGGATGTGTTCGAAAGTGATCTCCTCGAAGTAAGGAATCAAACTCAACACATGTTCTTTGTATGGAATTAGATTTGGGTGCTTTGTGTCCCATTCCCCTTTGACTTGGTAGATTACCAAGGCCGAGTCTCCGTAGACTTCAAGGAATTTGATTTTTAGATCAATTGCAGCTTTGAGACCCAGAATGCATGCTTCGTATTCGGCTATATTGTTGGTGCAATTGAAACACAATCTGGCGGTGAAGGGTGTATGACCTCCTGTGGGGGAAATGATCACAGCTCCGATGCCATTGCCGAGCGCATTAGAAGCTCCGTCAAAAACCATAGTCCATCGGGATCCTGGTTGTTTGTAGTCATTGACTAGCATAATGTCTTCGTCTGGGAAGTCAAAGTTCAATGCCTGATAATCATCTACTGCTTGATGAGCTAAATGATCAGCTACCACACTTCCTTTGATTGCTTTTTGCGAAGTGTATTGAATGTCATATTCTGTTAGGATCATTTGCCATCTTGCAATCCTTCCAGAGAGAGCAGGTTTTTCGAACACGTATTTGATTGGATCCATCTTGGAGATCAGGAAAGTGGTGTGATTTAGCATATACTGTCTTAATCGGCGAGCCGCCCATGCTAAGGCACAGCAAGTTTTTTCGAGTAGTGAGTATCTTGTTTCACAATCGGTAAACTTTTTGCTAAGATAGTAGATTGCGTGCTCCTTTCGACCGGAATCGTCATGTTGTCCGAGTACACACCCCATTGAATCTTCTAACACAGTTAGGTACATTATCAGAGGTCTGCCTTCCACAGGAGGTAACAAGATTGGCGGTTTTTGAAGGTATTCTTTGATTTTATCAAAGGCTAACTGGCATTTGTCATTCCATCTTTCCACTTGATCTTTCTTCAGTAATTTGAAGATTGGCACACAAGTAGGAGTCATATGGGCAATGAATCTGGCTATGTAGTTTAGACGTCCCAAGAATCCTCTGACTTGTTTCTCGGTACGGGGTATAGGCATTTCTCGAATGGCTTTGACCTTGGCAGGATCAACCTCAATACCTTTACTGCTGACGATGAAACCTAAGAGTTTACCGGATCTTACTCCAAAGGTACACTTGTTCGGGTTCAGTCGCAATCTGTATTTCTTGAGTCTGTCAAACAGCTTGTGTAAATGACTCAAATGTTCTTCTTCGGTGTTGGATTTTGCGATCATGTCATCGACATACACCTCTATTTCCTGATGAATCATATCATGAAATAGTGTTACCATTGCTCGTTGGTAGGTAGCTCCAGCATTTTTTAGACCAAAGGGCATTACTTTGTAACAAAAGGTTCCCCAGGGAGTTGTGAAGGTTGTTTTTTCCATGTCTTCGGGTGCCATCTTGATTTGATTGTACCCTGAGAATCCGTCCATAAAGGAGAATACCTTGCATTGTGCGGTATTGTCAACTAGTACATCGATGTGTGGTAAAGGGAAATCATCTTTAGGGCTTGCCCGGTTCAGATCTCTGTAGTCTACACACATTCTGACTTTCCCGTCTTTTTTGGGTACAGGCACGATGTTAGCTATCCAAGGAGGATAACTTACAACTTTTAGGAATCCGGCATTGAATTGTTTTTCAACCTCGTCTTTGATCTTTTTTGACATATCAGGCTTACTCCTTCGCAGTCTCTGTTTGACCGGAGTGCTTCCTTCTTTGATTGGCAGGCGATGAACTACAATGTCCGTGTCAAGGCCAGGCATATCTTGATAAGACCAGGCGAATATCTCGGCGTAGTCTTGCAACAATTGAATCAGTCTTTGCTTGACACTGTTTTCTAAGTCAGCCCCAATTCTGACCTCTTTCTTTTCTTCGTCACTGCCCAAGTTGATGACCTCAATCGGCTCCTCATGAGGCTGTATGGCTTTTTCTTCTTGTTCTAGAAGTCTTGCAATTTCTCTTGGCACTTCACAATCTTCCTCACTTTCGTCCTCAGTTTGGTAGATCGGATTTTCAAAGTCATGACGGGCAATAGCAGAGTCGTTATTGACTGGATCCAGCGTGTATGTGAATCTGCATGGTAGATATGTGAGTGTGTATGAAGAGAAAAACATAGCTATTTGAAAGTGAATAAAGAAAGAAAAAGGATCACAAAATTTTGAACATGCAAGCATCCCATGATTTTATTGGATGCACATAATCATGATATGACAAACCCTTTTTATAGAAGGACCGTTGTGCTAAGGCACACGGCTTTCAAGCTCATGGTTCGATTGTTCAGGAACCACTTTTATCTTTGCACAATATACACAAAGAAAACAGGAAATGGCATTTACTCCTGATCAAAGGAGATCACATCCTCTGCTTTCCAGTTGTTCAATCCACCGTTGTTAGCAGGGAGCACCCAGCTGTTCCAGTTGCAGTTGTTCTTTTCGTCTTCCGTAGCATTGATTCCGCTAGTGGGAAAATGCGTAGGTAATTCCTCAGGATAAGTTGGATGATTTGTTGGATATGAGAATCCAGGTGGAGGTCCCTCTATTGGCTGAGCGAGATGCTCGATAAGGCCGTCCCATGCAGTAGGAATGATGTTTTGAATAGAGACTTGTGCATCCTGATAAGGAGTGTACTGTGACAGAAAATAACCTTCGTTGTTTGGCATCTTCCTGGCTTCTTCAAGAGCGAAGTTGTCGTCGTACTGTTCGTCCCATCCAGTCGGGACAATGTCTTTGATGGGAGTTGAAAAGCTCGGAGGAGCGGAATATTTCACCATATAGTCGTATTTGCCGCTGGGTTCTCCTAGCGTGTCCCATACTTCTTTGGGTGGATTTTGATATTGCTGAGTGACGGGACTTGTGATACTTCCGTCATTTTGATTACCCTCTTCTGTTGGAGTAAGATCTTCCAGAGCAATGTAAGAATTCTGAGGTGTGATATACTGGTAGTTGTAACCGTCATTTGGTCCTCCCACAGCATCCCACATTCCCATGGTAATGGGTGGAATTTCGTCTGGATATGGCTGAATGATGTGGTTCAAGTATGTCCCTTCATCATCAATGGCGTTTACTTCTTGGCTGGCGAAGTGTGATATTAACCCTTCAGAGCGAGGATTTTGATCATTCTTTTGATTTTCACCATTATAGCCCAGACCTAGCTTGTCGGACTTGTAGGGTATATCAGGGAGTTGTCCCCATACTGTGCGATCACCCTGTTCAATCATGGCTTTGGCATCTTTGAGAGAAGCCATAGTTGTAGCTGGAGTAGCAGGAATATGCTTGGTGGTAGAGATATCTGGAGATACAACCTCAAAAGCTTGATACGGAGTTTCGATGGATTCGCCCTCCATCTCAACATACTTGTCGTTGCTCAAGTGACTGACCATATATTCTTCTTCGCCATAGACTGTGACAACCTTTCCTTTTACTGGGTATTTTAACTTCTGATGCAGGGTAGAAGTTACAGCGTTTGCCCCATGTATCCAAGGGCGTCCTAGTAAACAGGAGTATGTTGGAAGAACGTCTATTACGGAAAAGATAACATCGAAAGTTTGAGAGCCCACTCTGATTGGGAGCTTAACTTCTCCGTACACCGTTCTTGTTGACCCATCGAAGGCTCTTACAACCACATCACTTGGTTGTAGCACAACTCCTTTGAAGTCAAGTTTTTCCAGTATTACCTTTGGTAACACGTTTAGAGAGGAACCATTGTCTATTAGCACATGAGACAGAGTGGTGCCGTTGCATTCGATAGAGATGTGCAGGGCCTTGTTGTGATTTCTTCCAGCAGGAGTTAGATCCACATCAGAGAAACCAAGACCATTGGGCACTGTAAGACTGGCGACACAATTCTCAAATTGGTCGATTGGGATTTCTTGAGGCACATGCGCAGCTTGAAGGAACTTCATTAGAGCTTTAGCATGAGCTTCTGAATATTTTAGCAGAGATAACATTGAGATTTTTGAAGCAGTATGCCCCAGTTGTTCGACAATATTGTAATCACTTTTGCAGATGATTTTCAATATTTCGTCCATCTCTTGCTTTGATGGATCCTCAGCAGTGATCTCTACCGGATTTTGAACTGGTTTGATCAGTGGCTCTTTGCCTCGAGTGTTGATATCTGGAATAGGAATTGGAACCTGGATTGGACTAGCAGCAATATTTGGAGAAATTTCTGGTGAAAAGATTCTTCCACTTCTCGTGATCTTGCTAGTGCCTGCAATGTTACTTACAGCTGAAGTAGTTAGTGTTGCGTCCTCTTTAGTCGAGGGATCCTGCTTAACTCCATGAATGTAAACATTAGTGTCATATCCCCATGGGACAGCTTTGTCTGAGGAGTATGGAAATGGAGTTGGTCTAGCAATGACTACTGATGCCACTTTGAGTGTAGCAGAAAGTTTGAATGGAGCCTTGGTAGAGATTTTGAATGGTAAGCTGGAGATCACTGAGACGTCTGCCATTCTTATCCCGTTGGCAAAGACTTTGCCCAACATGTCCATAGAAGGGAGCCTCTCAAACATAATGATACGGCGATCCATGTGTTTTTGAATTCCCATCTTTAGATTTTCACAACCATTGGGTTGGCGTGAGCAATAAAAGCAGTCGGGATCACAACCTGGAAAGTAACCAGCTTGGATGAACTTTCTTTTGACTTCGAGGAGTGGAATTGATACTTCGTTCACATCATAAATGTAAACTGTGTCTATGATAGCATTAACAGTTTTGTCATGCTTTGGCATAGGTGCTGTGATGACATTTGGAGTTTCTGGAGGATCGAACTCAATTTCTCCAGCATCTATCATGTCTTGGATTTTATTTTTCAGGGCCCAGCAGTGATCTGCGTCATGTCCTGGACAGTTTGAATGATAGGCACATGTTGCATCAGGGCGATAATTCAGAGAAGAAGTATTGACATTCTTCGGAGGACCCCTTAATGTGATCAGATCCGCTTTAAGCAAGTGCTGCAATGCCTGAGAGATTGGCATGTTGATTTTGGTGAAAGTTCTTCTTGGTGCATCTGGTCGATGCGTATATTTTGGTTGTTGATCTTTTTGAGGTGCAGATGCGGAGATCATAACTGCCCCTACAGATTGATGCTGATCACTTTTGTGACTTGTCTGAATTTGCGCTGTATTGACCTCATTTCTGATGGGCCTTTTTGTAGTACCAGAGGAGGATCCTACTTGAATTTTTCCATTTCGAATGCCACTTTCGACACGTTCTCCGGTCAGTATTAGGTCAGTGAAACCTGATGATGAACTTCCCAGCAAATGGCTATAGAATGGGCCAGTTAAAGTGCCCATGAACATGTCGACTAGTTCGCGATCAGATAAGGGTGGTTGAACCCTTCCAGCCATATCTCTCCACTTTTGTGCATACTCTTTGAAACTTTCTTTTGGTCCCATAGACATGCCTCGCAATTGAGTACGAGTGGGTGTAAGATCAGCATTGTATTGGTACTGTTTGTAAAAAGCAGCAGCTAATTCTTCCCAAGTATGAACCTTGGTATTTTCTAGCTGGTAGTACCATTCGAGTTGTGTACCTGACAGACTTTCTTGGAAAAAGTGAATCCACAATTTGTTATCTGTTGTATGAGGTTGTATCTTCCTCACATAAGATCTCAAATGTAGTTTTGGACAAGAAACTCCATCATACTTTGCAAAGGTTGGAACTTTGAATTTTGGAGGGATGACAACATCCGACACGAGTCCCAGATCATTGAAATCTAAGCCAGGTATTTTTTGTATTTCCATAGCTTTCATACGATCCTCCAACTGTTGGTATTTGTCATCATCCTGTTCGTCTCCAGAATGATCTTCTTCTTCATTTGAAGAGAGAGAGGGTTTAGCAGAACCCTGGTTGCTTTGATTATCTTCTTGTTCACCATCACCGACTATTTCAGGGATTGGTGGCTTTTTGATCTTTTTGACAGGGATCTTGATCTTCCTTCTCAGGTAACTCAAGCCTGCAGATTCTTTGGGCTTCTTCTTCTTCTTGAGTATCAGGGCTTTCAGCTCTTGTTGCCCCTTTGCCAGTTCCAGAATTGCCACTTGAACTTGGGCATTCTGTACTTCGAGATTCTTGATGCTTGCCTCAGATTCCATCTCTTCTGACTGAAATAAACAGCGAAGAGATGAGAAACCCGTCATGAGAACCTGTTATGAAATGTGTATGACTGGATGCCATGTATGCAATGTGTATGCAATGTATATGAATGCAATGTATGAAATGCAATGTATGAAATGCAATGTGTATGCAATGCATGTGAATGCATGTGTGCAATGTTTTCAAGGATCATAGAGTCTAGATTTGTTAAAGAAGCAACAAACGTTAGTTAATCAATTTATTCTTTTTTCTTTGCCTCATTTGGGCTTACAAGACAGAAAATAAAATAAATGATCTTTCAGGTCTCCCGTGGGCGCTTTTTCTTTGTCCCCAGGAATGCGTTGATTCTTTGTTCTTCTTGAAGCTGTCTGGTGAGCTCGAATAGCCTTCTCTCATAGTCTTGACAGTATGATTTGAAGGTGTCTCTTTCCTCTTTGAGTTGAACCCAAGATTTTTGCAACTCTTCTAGGTCAGTTGGCATGTCCGGGTGTAAAGTAACTTGAGGTTCGTATCCTTCGACCTCTGGCTCAATAGTCACAGGTAGAACAGCAGGATATGGCATAAGGAGTTTCTGAGCATGAGTGCGGACCCATCTGAGGTAGGGTTCCATAGGAATAGAATTCCATTGCCCCAGAGTTTTGCTTTCTATTCTATAGACACTGTCCCAAGCCTGTATGAATCTTCGTCGGTGTCTGTGAGAATCATTCTCGTAATCAAACACAATGCCACGGATAATCATGTCATGAGGACCGTTGCTTCTTGCATATCCGAATTGGCGTAGAGCTAGAGAGGGATTGTAAGTGATACCTCCTTTAATGCCAAGGAGTGGCACATTAGGGTATTCTCCACAATGATCAATGATAGTAATGTCTCTTTGAAAGAAGTTGTTCCATCGGATATCTGAATGAGATAAAGACATGATTCTGTAAGACCATTGTGCTCTTTGTTCATTTCTCAGTACTGATCGGGGAAGATGACATGTAAACCACCTAGCCAGCAGTGGTATACAGCACATGAGAGTTCCTCGCTTCTTCGTGGTACGAGTGTGTAGAGAGTGTAGGATGTCTCCCAGCAATGTTGGTACCGGGTTGCGAATTAGGAAAAGGTTGATGATGTGTACACTTATGAACTGGTCGGAATTAGGGAACAAAACCAACCCATAGATCAAAAGAGCCATAACTTCTTCAAAAGCTGGATAACTTTTGTTTTCTAGCAGTAGTCGAGCCTTTTCCAGTAAGAATTTGGCAAGCAAACCCTCAACTCCACTCTTTGTTTCCCAATTGGATTTGATTTCTGACTTTTGTAGATGTAAAGCAGCAGCAATGACTTCAGGTTTTGGTTTTCTTTCTAAACCAGTGAAAGGTAATTGATCTCGGATTGGTAATCCAATTAATTCAGAGAATTCTTCCAAAGTGGGTACCAACTGGTAATCAGGAAATGTGAAGCAATGATGTTCAGGGTCGAAGAACTGGAACAGGACCCGTATCATGTCTTCTTCAAACTTTGAGGTAACCAAATGGAGTAGGTGACCATGCTTTTCAGTGAATTGAGCATTCCTGGGGAATTCTGCTACCAAGACTTTGAGTTCAGATGGCACCGTTGAGATATTGATTCGGATGTAATCTCTGGTGGCGGGAGCCATTACCTGCAAAAACAAAAGTAAACTCTTTGATCCTTGAAATGTGTAGTGAAAAATGATGTGTTTATGATGCAAACATGTGGCACACAAAAACAAATCAAACAATAGCCTTAGGTTTAAAGGCTTGCATGAGGTTGATAGGTGATACCCTCCCCTCTGAAGTTGAGTTGGTTGAAAACCTGTCCTAGAATAGTATTCGGGTTCTATGATCCTTGGAGACAACATCTCAATACGGCGCTCGGACGGCCGATCAAGAATATTCCTCGAGGATAACTAGCTTCGATCAATTTCAAAGCTAACCACTTAATAGGCCACAAGTCAAGTTCAACTAAAAGGTTCTAAGACAAATTAGTGTTAATGACACTTTGGAAGCCTAATATACTCCTTGATCGCTTTCAAGGGACATCAGTATAAACCAAAGTATCACACTAACGATGACTACCAGATCAACCGTATCGGTACATGCCGTACAGTTTCCTTGGTCTATTGTCATATACTTAAGGTATCTCGAGATTCGGGTTAGAATCTTTCACACAAGCAAAGTACCCAAGCAAACCTGTGAAAAGTAAAGCAATCAGATCAAACAATTGAAAACATCGAAATGATCTATACTCTAAAGGTAACCCCTTTTGAAAACATTTTGAATTTGTATTCCCCAGCAGAGTCGCCAGTTCTGTGGACCGTCCTTTCGGGCCATACCCCTCCGTGGGTGGGATACGTGAACTGACTCTTTTTTGTCGATCGGACGCTTTCGCGTCACTTTTGAAAAAGTTTACAGAGTCGCCACCGACCTTTTATTTTATCCAATGAAGGAAAGGTTTATAAAAGAAACAGAAAAAAGACCTTTGAGAGATTCTGGGTAAGGGGGTAGGTTATACAAAGGGAAGGTGTTAGCACCCTTTGTATCCATGGTTATCCATGGGCTCTTTAGTTTGCTTAGCTCATTTGCTTTACTTTTCAATTGATTCGGAATGCTTTACCTGTGTTTTTGAAATACCTTTGCAAATAGAATTTGTAATGATCCTTGTGCGGATATATACAAATGCTTGTTTATCTTTCGAAAGATGTTTTGAAAAGATCGTTAATTTTGTAATGATCCGTGTTTGGATGTATACAAAATATTGTCTTTTGGAAAATTCGTTTTAAAAAAACAACAGTGTATGAGAATTTTGTTTGTTTTGATTTTGAGCAAGCAAACTAGGAGGTCTACCCTGAGTTAGGAGGTCTTTATCCTTGTTCCCTTTAAAAATCTATCCATTCGTCGGATATAAACAAAAGGTTCGATTTTGTACTCGAAACAGTAGAAATGTAACTTTGATTTTGAAAAGAGTGAAAAGGGGTTACCCTAGGAGGTGCAAATGTGATTGTGATTGAATTCAGATATTTATCTTTGAAGTTAGTGATCTGACGGTTCAGTTTTATCTTTGACATACACGCAGTTTATATGGGTGCTGGAAATTAAAATGCGGAAATGTAAAGTGCAGAAAGTAAATCTACGCTATTACATCGATTGTGCGGGAAATGTAAACTAGCCTATTTACATGAATTTGACATCCTATACATTTATCTAGGAATTTTAAATTGCAAGAAATAAAAGGCATATTTTTGTATTTTTGTGATTTATTTTAAATATAATTAATGCATTATTAATTAATTTAAAATAAAGAAAAGATGGAAATATGATTAAACCTAGCAAATAAGTTTAAAAATATGTACAAAATGTTTGTTAATTGATTTTAGAACAAAACTAATTTTTTTGGAATTTTTGAAATTTGTTTTTGGATATTTTAAGTTAATCAAAACATAATTATGCAAATAATTACACAAATAATTAAAACTTAAAGAGAAAATTATCCTAAATATGTACAAAATTAGTTTATGATATATAAACAATATTTAACACAAAGAACAATTTTTTTTTATGATTTTTTGACTAATTAAAATAATTAATAAGCAAATATACAAATACATACTAATTAATTATGAAAAATATTGAAATTTTGAAGAAAAATAAAATATTTTTGTTTCATAAAATAATATATTATTTTAGAAGTTTAAAATATTTTTTGTGGAATTTTTGGAAGTTTTTAACTATTTTTAATTAATTTATCAAAGAAACTAAAATAAAAATAGAAAATAAAATTAAAAATATAAGGATACTGATCTGGTGTGGCAATTAATGAAGGAGCATGGTGAGCTTGCATGTGTGAGGCGTTGGATTGGCTTTGAGATTGATCCAAGGGCACAGATTTGTAGGTGCATGGTATGATGGTGTACACTGAATCCAAGGGGATTCAAAGTCTTTGCAGGGGCCCACGCTGGATTGACCAGCGAATAAGATTTGAGGGAAGGGCCACCTTGGCGCGCTGAAAAGTCAGACGAACCACGCTTGGACGCGTGGTCGTCTTCAACCTCCAGAAGTGAGGTTTTCAGCTTCAAATAGCGGGGGTTTTTAACCTCCCCTATTTGGACGTTAAAATTCCAGTTTTTTAACAACCTATGAACCTGCAAAAAATACGAGTTAGCAATAGAAACAAGTGACCCAGATCCACTAATTAGAGTGTCCTGAATCCAAATATGTCATTTGTTTTAAGGTTTGAAGCTCCTAGCTATGGATACGAAGAAGATGAAGCTTAAACACTCATGGACTCGTTTTAATGGTGGAGCCTGATCCTCACGTTGGAACACTCATGCTAAGGCCCAGATCACACATATAGGTCCCCATAAGGATGTTAGGGTGGTTAGTTTGCAGTGAAATTAGTTGCATATACAAAAACGAAAATAAAACTCATATGTACATGAAGAGCTTTAAGTGCTTTATACGACTCTCATATGTCTATATTTAGAGCTCAATCTTACTCTATAATGTTTGAGGAGATGATTAGAAGTGTTTATTGGTATTGATATTGATTGGAAATTTGAATTTGAAAATTACAAAGTATATGCAAATTTTGAGAATTTTTGTGATATTTCTTGCTATACTCTTGCCCTATTTCGTGTGTCCCTCTTTTGCTGAAGTATGATGCTTCTTTTATAGCCCAAAGTTGCTTGGAACTCAAGCTAAGAAGCTTTGTTGTCTTTGTTGAAAGTTTGATTTTTAAAATATTAAAAATCTTTGAATTGTTGACCAAGCTTGACTCCATTCAATGCTCTTGTCTTGCTCTTCAATTCTTGCAGAAAAAATGAAGATTCCTTGAAGTGAGTCATACTTGGAGGCCAAGCAACCATTATCCATGCATTTTCCTTTTAATTTTAATCTTAAAGTAAGATAAAATTATGCAAAAAATGGCCAATAAAGATGTGGGCTTTGTCTTGGTCGTGGGAGGCCCATAGTAACATGGCAAAGATGTTTGGACCATAAAAACTTGGACTCATTTGGAAAAAAAACATTTTTGAGCAATGTTGATTTCATGCATTTTCCCAAAATTTAGCCAACTTCAACAAGGTGTAAATCCTTCAATTTTTGTCATATGAAGGAGATCTTGCACTTTTTGGAAACCTCAAAGAGTCCTCTAACCAATGTCTTTGGTCTCATATCAAAATGATTTTTGGTTCTCCTTGTGTGTCCATTTGAAAAAAGTGTCTTTTTGTTGACTTTGAAAATGACCTGTAATGTCTTTGGCCATATTTTTCAAATGGTGAATGCTATGACCATGGGATCAATTGCATTTGAAAGATAATTGAATTTCCTTCAAAATGAGCTTTGGTTGACATTTTTTGGATGAAGGATGAGAGAGTTATGATCAGTCAAAGTTGAGTTGACTTTTCAGGCAAAAACCCTAATTTTGAATCTTAGGGTTTTGTTGATTTTTGATCTTTCCTTGATGAATTGTGATCATCCAATGATCGAATGTTGAATCCTTTGACAAAATATGGACTTTGACAAAAAATTTCATTTTTGACTGTCAGTTGACTTTTTTGGTCAAACGGGTCGTCTGTTGACTGTTTGAGCTGCTGACGGTGCGTCTGAGTGAATTGAAGTTTGAAAATTTGTATGATGGTACTTTGAGATGTATGGATGTATATGAAATCCATTTGAGCTCTCAAAACTTGTTGCTCCTGTTAAAACAAGAAAAACCCTGATTAGGGACTGTCTGTATAGGAGGCAGTTAAGCGTACCTGATTTTTGTGCAGTGTTGAGTTTCTGCTAATCATGTGATATTCAGAAGACTTCTAACACAAAAATCTTGGAAATTTGAATTGTGAATGATTGATTTGATTGATTGTACAAATCACTGTGAATTGTACTGTCTGCAGTTTGTCTGTCAACCGACTGTTCGTGTACTGAAGCAGCAGTTAAAGTGAAAAATCAACCGTCAAAGTTAATTTTCTTTTTTTTTTTGTTGTTATTTTTGTTTTTGTTTGGTGTGAAGCATGAAAATTTATTTACATGACTTGTTAGAAAACAGAAACATAATAAATAACTGATATTTACGGTATGCGGGCAAAATTACCGATAATAACCTGAAAATTATTTAATGCACAGAAATAGAAATATTTGACTGGCAGAAAATACACAAAATATTATCTTAGTAATTAAGCAATATTATGACAACTAGTACAACATTTAATACTGACAGTATAAATATTACATACTATATTGAAAAGTACGACGAATAAACGGTACGTTTAAGAAAATAAGAAACACGACAAATTTTTAAAAATGACGGTTGACGAACCATGCTATGATTAATAACATGTAGAGGAGTGGGAGTGCAACCATTGCAGGTCCACACTTCTCAGGACTGTGTAGGCAGAAGAAAGTTGTGATCACCGTAGCAATGGTGACGACTGTAAGAAGCAGTGTTTCTATCCATTTTGCCATTTTTGCTAGGGAAGAAGAAATGATGGATTATGAGGTAGGAATTTGAAAGATGATTTAGAATTTGATGTGAGATTTGTGGGAAGAATGAGAGGTATTTATAGAATGGAAAGATGATAGAGACGTTGGGGAATGATGTGATTCCGTACAAAAGGAAATTTGAGTGGTAGTGAGATTTGAAAGAAAGTGTAAGGTATTGTTGGGAAAAGAGAGATGGATAGAATAAAGTTGAGATTTGAATTTGAAAGGATAGATTTGAAAAGATTTTGAAAATAATGGAATATAGCACAAAAGTTAGTGGGAAAACAAAAACAATTGTTACCAGTACAGTGTGAGTTTCCTGCTTTTGCGCCTGCAAAAAGATTTAACCCTGCATGAACTGTGTTAGTACTATTTATCTGTAAAATAAATAAATAGTATTTGTGAAGTAAAGAACAGTATTTGGCGTTTGCGTAAGAATAAATTCCACTGTAAGCCAAGTTACTGTGTAAGAAAAATTCTGAAAACCAAGTTCTTCATATGTCAGGATATTTTAAAAAAAAAATCCATGTTTATATGAGACTCTTAATTTTCATATTGAAACTTTCCTGAAAAAAGAAGTGGGCAAATTTTGGGGTATAACAGATGTATTTTAAGTGTTTTGGGCGTACAACCCTGATTTAATATGGCACTATTAACCGCAACGATCAATAGATTCGATCGCCATAGTTAACAGATTAGTAAAGGATTTCTGGCAATTCTAATCGATTGATTCGATTATCACTTTTAGCAAATTGATGTATTTTAATTATTAATTTATTAATTTATCGTTACCCCTTATAATCGATAGATTCGATTACAAATAATAACGAATTGATAAGGGGAAATATGCTAATCATCATAACCAATAAGGTGGTTAAAACCATTTAGCAAAATAATTGTATTTTAATTTATAGGATTTGATTAATTAAATTAATCGATTATTAACCATCGCGACCAATAGATTTAGTCGGAACGAATAATAAATTAAATCCTAATATCTTGATACTTTGGGCAAATGGGATGGAGCAAACCCTAATATCTTAATGTATTTATAAGGGTTTTTTTAAAATTAGTTAAATAAATTAAATCGAATTAATCGAGATAATCGGAAAATATAATTTTAAACCCTAGTCACTAATCTAACCCTAATTACATTATTAACTTAATCCTAAAAATCAAATTATATAACAAATATGTTGAATTTAATATAATTATACAAATAATATATACAAAAAAATCTAATAGAACCTGGCTTTATTCCTGTGTGGGGAGCTATTGAAGGTCTATGGTGGTCTTTCAATCCCTGGCACGTTAGATCTGGATAGTAGGAAATCTGATGGTGAAGACTGGTGGTGCATGGAAATCTGATGGTGAAGACTGGTGGTGCATTGTAAGCTACATGGCAAGAGAGGCCCTGGATCCGTAGCAAGTAATTGAACAAAAATAATATAGGACGCTGGGTATCGAACCCAGGACCTAGGGGCGACAAACCTTCTCCCTTAACCAATTGTGCTGGTTTGTCTTTTTGTAAGTAATGTAATCCGAAAGTATTATGTTAGAGAGTAAATTAATGCTGAAAATTTGAATCGAAAGTCAAACCTGGCCCCACTGGTCTCTGCACCCACCAATGGTATGAAGAGAGAGAACACCTCCTCATTGACCCACCAATCATGTTGCAGCGCGCGCATCCCTGAGTCCCTGCATTTTGAATGGACAAATGGTAATCCGCCACGCAGCTATCGTCGGTCCACCATGCTTCAGAGTCACCGGAATAACTTTCCGGTTATCTTCTCCGACTGTACTCACGATTCTACCTGCGAAACAGCGTAAATAAAAGCCAGGAAAAGACCCTATCCACCTAATTCGAGGGTTGCGCATCCAATGGTGCAATCCTTTTGACCTGAAAATCGTTGTATCGCGAGATATAGAGAAGATGATGCAAACTCGGGCAACAATGGCAAGGACCTGTTCTTGCGTTCAAAGTCTCATGTGATGGTTCAGACCTCTCCTATATTGCTCCATGAACTCATTAATATCGTTAGCTCAGATTAAAAGTACCTGTAATAATGAAATACGAAAAAAGCAAAATACAAGTGAAAACTTAATTACTGTATGCCATGTTCAGACGTTGCTGGGCGTGGATTTTGACTCTTTCTCGTTCTCTTGATCCTCAGGAAGGGATTCAGATCGTTAGAATTCCTTGAAAGTGATCAAGGACCATTCTCTTGTATGCCCTAGTTTTGCATCGTTTTCTTTTCTCTAAACCCTATTTTCTTTTAGCCCTATTTTCGTCCCCCCAGCCCCCCATGTTTTTTTAGAATATATATGATCTTCTTAGGGTTCCTAAATGGGCTCTTGGATCCCTTGTATCAAGTGAGAAAGAATTCTCTTAAAAAAACATGAAACTTTCTATATTGAGACCCTCCTTTTTTCTAACCAAATGCCATTGAATTTGGACCTCTTGAATTTGTTATTTGGGCCCCTTGGATGATCTAAAATGATTCATACATTTCAATCCATTTATTTGATATTTTTCTAAGTTTAATTTATATTTAAATGGATCAAAATCCATAATATAAAAATCATGAAAGTGTGGGAAATCCTTGGGATTGAAGCTTGATAATTTCCATGGAGATACCTTGAGATATATGGAACACCTTGAGACCCATTTGAGACTTTGAAGATTCAGATTCTTTGATAAAGTGCAAACCCTAGTTTATGAGGCCCTCGATTAGGAGACTGTTGCTCGAGAAGAAACCTTGAGCCTTGAGTTATTGGAAATAAAGTGAGGGACCTTTGATTGAATATAGGAGGGCAAATTTTGGGGTATGACAGTACGAACATGCTATGCGGTGTTTTAGCTAGTACGATTGTTGAGATGATAACATATTGTTGTGATTAAATGTATTATGTTGTGGTGAATATCAAATGGTTGTGATATTATTATGCTTGTATATTGTGAAATAATGATTATGAATTGTTGGTGGATGTTGATGATGAGCATGTCGTGGTTGATGCATGCATTTCATAATCATGTTGTGGGCTGTATCCTTTATGGTGGTGGGACAGCGGTAGCTAATTCCCATTGTGTGGAATTAGTGAGAGAAGTAGCCGAATCTTTATGGTGGTGGATCGGTGAGATGGGTTATCCCATGTTTGGTACCACATGCATTTAGTTGCATTGCATTAGGTTGTTGTGTATAATTAGAACATGAATGGAAGTTGTCCAATGTTATGATTGTGTGTATTCTGATGTGAATGACTGTATTTGATGAATGTTGCTATATTATCTGAATATAATTGATTTGGGTGAATAACGTATGGATGAAGTTGTATTGTTTATATTCCTATAACATTTGTTAATGCGAATGAAACTCACCCTTACTGTTGTTATTTTTCAGATTGAGGAGTAGCTTGTGTACTTGGTGAGGATTAGCTCGTCAAGTAGTTCGTTAGAGTCAGTTGGGTCTGTGTCATGCTTTGGTCGTGTAACACCGGGAACGTTATTTTAGAATTGGCTGATAAACTTCTGTTTTGTTTATGGTTTATGGTTGAATTATGAGTCTTCGACTCCGGATGTTTGATTATTCAGGTGTTAAGATTATTCCGCTGTGTTAACATGCTACCTGAATAATTTTTGGTTTATCGTTCCTTTGTGGCATGACATGAATATTTGTTTATTTTATTGGAGTTGTAATACCCTTTTTCATGTTTTACTCTGATTTTGATGTTAATTTTCCGCGGGGTTTAGAAGGGTGTTACAAAAAGACTACCTACCCTTCTTATGGTATGGATAGTCCCTTTCAAACGAAAATCTTAAAGTACAGAAAGATATTAAACTTAGGGTATGTGCTTTTAACTGCTTACTCACTATTCAAACTCAAATTACTTTTCACACCCTTTTTTCAAATCAATTAAAAAAGGCTACGCTTATTTACAAGCTATAGTCCTTATTCAAATCTTTTCAATTCACACACGACACTCTTTCAAACAATTCAAACAAAGTGAGCTAAGAAATTAAAAGCCCGTGGATAACCATGGATACAAAGGGTGCTTACACCTCCCCTTTGTATAACCTACCCCGCGAACTCAAAATCTTTCAAAGGTCTTTCCTGTTCTTTTTGCCTTTCCAATTGGATAAAATAAAAGTCGGTGGCCACTCTTGCTATCCGCAACATTATTAAAAGTCAGTTCTCCCACCGTATTACACTATTACCGTTTGTATTTGCCTAAGATATTCTATTATCATGTCTTAAAATACTTTTAGAGTGTGTATGGATGTAGCATTTTAATAAGGTAATGTAATATTTTGAGGGAATTTAAAATGATTTGCACAAAATTTATTGTTTGGATACAAAAATGAAGAATTGTTAAAATGATGGAAGTTTATGGAGTATTTTATCTAAATTAAATTTAATCATTTTGAAATGACACCAAAAATCAAAGAATTTGAAATTTCTCTCATACTCCATTGAATCTATTTGTTACTATTATTTTTTCAAATTTTGCAAATTAGTCCTCATATTTTTTGAAATTATAAAATTGACCTCAAAAATTATAAATTGGTCCTTAATAATTTTTAATATTTACAATTTGATCCTTCAAACTTTTAAAAATTGTAAATTGATCCCTACTTTTCAATTCTTTAATTTGGTCTGAAAAATTTAAATTTTATAAAAAATGACCCCAAAAATCTATCAATGAATTATCTTAATACTCTATCCAAACAAAATAATTTAAAAATAAATGAATTTCAATTGAATCATTTGAATTGTTTTAAATTTTAATTTCCTTTAAGATTTCAAATTTCATATTCCAAACACACTCTTAACATTTTTTTATAGCTTTTGTTTGGACGTATGTTTGGTGAACCTTTGACGTGCGTGTCAATAAGAGATACATGAAATTTCGCCGCACCCACTTTTGTCTTAAGTTAAACTAAAATATTTAATGTATTTATTTAAATTTGAATAGAATATTTTTAACTTTTTGTTTATATTTGAAATTTTAACCTCCCATTTATATATAGGATTCTCTAGATTTTTTTTACTCTTTGTGTAAAATTCTTTTAAGTTTTTCGATTAAATTTTTCAATTTACTTATATTTCTATGATTAATAATAAACTTTTAAGAGAAATTTAAAATAATTATTTTTAAATATAAATTTCAAAAATTAACTTTCCTCCCTCCATTTTTTATTATGAGTTATTTTGAAAAATATAAATTATTAATTATTTTACAATATTAATAAATCGTTAATAATCTTTTTATTATATATTTAAGTATTTATTATTTATTTTCTCTTATTTCAATTTTTAAATTTAGTTTTTTAATATCATTAATTAAAAAACAATTTTGTAAAATCGTTTTTAAGTTCCTTTTTTATCTAATAAAATTACATTTTTTATATAAAAATATTAAAACAATTTATAATAAAAAACAAAGTTTTATACTTTATTTTATTTTTATAACTTAGTCAAGAAGACTAATATTTAAAACGAAAGATAATGGATAATTACTTTTTCATGGTCATCTAGAAAATAAATTGCACAAACAATTAATGTATTGGGAATGTGAAGTCCTTAACACCAAAGGAATGAAAATTAAAACCACTGGCAGTAAAAACCGGTTCCACCGTTGGAAATAATTATCACATTAATTACCAATTACCATACATTGTTCCAAACCAAAAACGAAAATCCCACATTGAATTTAAAACTCTAGAAAAAAAATGCACATTGTTTTCATCACCCATTTTTAATTCACATGCATCTTTCATTTAAGATCACATGGTTCAACTTTGTTGTCTAGAGACACTTCACAACGCGTATGAGTTTGGGGAGAATCATAAGTTCATCGTGATCGTACACGTGTAACGATCCAATGGATCAAATTTTATTATTCTCTCTGAAATCAAAATACACGTCTTAGAACTCAGGAGTGTTGACTCTTTTAACAGTTAGTCAAACTTCTTTCACTCGTTTCTTCGTGCTTGAATTATATATAAATTGTTTCACTCTCAAACGCAGCCAAACAACAAACGACAGAGATTTGATTCTTCTTTTAAAAAAACACTTTCTGAGTTTTGTGTTTCGGTTCCAACAACAAGCGACACAACAAAAAAACAACATCGTACTATTCTACTGTAATAACCATGGTGAAGACCAACGTGGAACAACAACCTGCGGCGGAACGAAGTGATTCGGTTTACCGAGGAGTGAGGAAGAGGAAATGGGGGAAATATGTGTCCGAAATCAGACTACCGAACAGCCGTCAGAGAATATGGTTGGGCTCTTATGACTCTGCTGAGAAGGCGGCGCGTGCATTCGACGCGGCTATGTTTTGCTTACGTGGCAGTGGTGCTAGGTTTAACTTTCCCGGTAATATTCCGGAGATTCCTGGAGGAAGGTCTATGACTCCTTCTCAGATTCAGGCTGCGGCAGCCCGTTTTGCGAATTCGTATGTTCATGATTCGGATCCGGGTCAACCCGATAATAATGCCGTGGAGGTGGAGTCTTCTTCATCGGAGGGAGCTGCATTGTTGATTCCTATGGAATCAGAATCACAGTCTCCGGCTGTTTCGGATTCGACATTTCAGACGGAGTGTGATTCGAAGCAAAACGGGTTGTTTTCGGATTTGTTTGCGGTAAACGGGTCGAGTAATATCGAACCCGATTACTCAAATTTTCCGAGTTTTGATGATTTTGGAGGAGATTTTTATATCCCGGAGTTTCCTAATTATGATTATGGAGAAGAGAATTTGGATGGATTAATAATTAACGATACTTTTTTATGGAATTACTAAGAATTTAAGGATAGGTATAGGGTCGGGTCGGGTTGGTTGTGGATAGTTTTTGTTTATCCAAAAGGCTAATTCCGGATCATCGATTCGGGTTTGGGTTGGTCATTTTTTTATAGGATCAATCCTTAGGCTAATTTAGTACCAGTAATATTATTCACTTGTAAAGTTCTAAGCTTATGTAATTTTATTTGTCATTCAATGAATTATAGTGATTTTCCATAATTAGAGTAAAGGCCAGTTCCAGTAATTAACATAAATATAAATTGTTTTTTCATTTTGATATTGTGATAAAGACTAAAAAGTTGTTTTTAATAGTTTATAAATTATTTTTTAAGATCATCAATTGACTAGATTTAATTGAAGAGATAATTTGAACTCTTTAATAAAAAATATAGAAATTTTTGTTAGATGACGGCAACTTATATAAAAGAGGTTGAATAAATCTCCAAGATAACATTTCAGTTTTTAAAATATTTTTGAAAAAATAAATTCTATGACAAGTAGAAGTTTTAAATTTAGATCGAAAAAAATGTCTAGACCGAATTGATTATTGAAAACTCGGATATACACACAATATTAAGAAATGTATAACAATGATAAACAATTAACACACAAAGTTCTCAATCAAACGTTATAATAGTTTCACTAAGACAACCTATTTCTAATGAAATTAGTAGAAAAACGTAAATTGACAAATTATTGTACATTTGATTTTTTTTTTTTTTTTTTAAGTTTGTTGATATAAAAAACCTTTTACAACCAATTTGATTGTAAGACAATCAACTAACTTAGCTTTGAACAATTAATTGAAAATCACTACGAATCGATTACTCAATCAATGTATTTAACAATTTGCTTATGAAAATTTAAATGAAAGATAGAGAGAGAAAGAAAGATAGATAGAGAGAGAAGTTGTTTAGGAAGCTCACCGACGGTCCTCGTTACGGCTACATATGTTGTAACACTCTAAACTCTGCACATGAATTTTTGCATAAATTAATTATAAATACAACCACCTAAGGTGTCACACACATCCTGCCCCGTAACACGAGTTTTTCAACCAATCTAATTGGTATCACATGTTCATATGGGAAACAAATAACCATATCATCGCTTGCTCACTTCCATTTCAAAGTGTCATCGCAGCGGAAATCATCGACAATAATTATGGAAGATAAAGTAAGAAATTAATCATAGGTTCAAACTTCAACTTTAATAATGAAATAAGAGAGTCGTAAAAGATCAACTCAACAGCTCTCGAAGGCTCATTAACAAAAGTTAGTCTTACGAATTCAACTTAACAACATAAGAATTAAAACAGTCGTTCCCAATCCAATGTTACATAATCAGAGCAAGACGCTACTAAATAAAACGATAAACTATGGATTAAATTCCATGGATATCTTCCACTTACTTCAACAAGCTACTCTTGAGTATCTGCACGATGCCCATATAAAGCATCATTCAAATAGAAGGGGTGAGAATACAATTCAATAATCAGTGGTAAAGATACTTGGAAGTAGAATAATTAACAACATCACACATCAATCACGACGGCATAACTATATCAAGTATTCTCATCCGCACATCATAACACATAATAAATCAGTGATATGCAATCACAAATTCAAATGTACTTAACAACTGAGTCAACATGCATGTGGTACCAAATTATAGACACTTAGGTTTATTTCACTCCATGATCCCCACCATAGAATCGATTCCTTCTTGGAACCGGAGCACACCAAAATCGCTACCATCACCATAGGTAACGCTTCACTAATCCCCCGTAAGAGGAATTAGCTACTCACACCCAAACCTTCATCATAGGATCGAGGCTCATCGTAAAGAATCGAAGTTCATAAAATATTAATGCATGGACTCTCAACATGCAACAACAACAACAACACATACACATTGGCCCCTCTTCTGACTATGTATGCCACAAATAACATAATCAAAATAAACATAGCATATGTATAATTAAATATGCAACATTTTTAATAATCATCACAATTATTCATACACAACAATTAATCATAGACACATATAAGTGTAACACTCTGAATTTAATTAATTATCTAATTAAATTGATTAAGGATTTATTCGTTGGAATTAGTTGAAGTCGAGATTTATCGGTATTATTCTAAAGGCGTGATTGGATTAATGTGTTGATTTGAGCAGTTAAGCTTATGGTCAGATTAGTCGGGGAAATATAATAGCGAGTTGGTATTATTTGCGTTATGGATCGATTGTAGTTGCGAAATATTATTGGGAATAATATTCGTTTATGTTGTGTGGCTATTTAATTAAGTATAGTATATTTTATGATTTATTGGATATATAATATAATGAAGTTAGTAGCATTGGGCCTAAGTGGTAGAGTTATGGGTTAAGCCCATTAGTGAGGTAGTAAGAGTTGGAGTTTTAGAGATTTAGTCTCATAACTCATTTTGGTAAAAGAATAGAAAGAAGAGAAAGAAGAGAGGAAAGCTAGGGCATAAAGGGGAAGAACTCCATTGGTGAAGATGAAGTTTTTGCTAAGGTAAGGGTTGGCATGATGATGGATATGGTAGAGATTAGGCTTCATAATTGAAATCCATGAATATATAGAGAATTGTAATGTTGGTGATGTTGATGAATATTGAAATTGATGAATGTTTTGCTGAGCACTTGATGAATTATTAGAGATTTAGATGAGTGAATGATGTTGTGATTTGTGTTCAACCTTTAATCTTTCAGTTTCATAGTTTTGGTATTGTTAGGGTTTGTGACAGATTTCCATGATATTATGGTTGAAAACATGTTTTGAATGATTATTGTTGATGAATGATGTTAGTTGGTATTGTTATATGATTCTAATTGCTGTTTGGGAAGGGTTTGGTGTGGTGGAAGTGGAATTATGCAGGTCTGTTTAATCTGTTATTTTTCTGCATAATTGCGCGTCCGCTAAGCGGCCCCTGGCTCGCTAAGCGGATGGTGAGTGAAAATTTGTAAATGCGTGAGCTCGCTAAGCGGAGCTGCGAAAACTGAAAGTTACTGTTTTTAGTATGCACAAGCACGCTTCAAGCTGGCTTGTTGGAAATTAAACTCCATTAAGTGCGCTGGAGGGTCGTTGAGCGGACTCTGCTGTGTAAAACTTTTTTAAACTTTGAAATGATGTATCTTTTGATTTGTAGCTCTTTTTTAAGTGTCGTTTAAACCTATGGCAAGCTAAAATAGATTCCTATCTTATAAGAAAGGATTGAGAACCATTAGAATATTATTTAATATGACTTATACTTTTTGTATGTGTTTGATATGTATGAATTGATAATGATGTTGTACGCTATATATGATTATTTGTATGTGTTTGATATGTATGAGCTGATAATGATGCCTTGCGATGAATTAATAATGAATAAGTTGTTATTAGGAAGTTGAATATGTCGTGTTATGATGTTACTTGATTCGTGTAATGTGATGTTATTGTTAATATGATGAATTCGTTGTTGTTATTGCGGAATATGATGAATGTGTTGATGTTGTTGTTAATTAGATTAATTATTGATGTTTATTGTTAATTAGACAAATTGTTGATGTTTGTTGTTAACATGATGAATTAGCTGATGTTGTTATTAATATGATGAAATTGTTGTCGTTGTAGCTAGTATGTGGAATTTGTTGTTCTTGTTGTAGACCATATGGTCAATATTGATAAGTTGTATTGTGAAGTGAATTAATGTTGTATAATGATATGACAAAGCAACGTGATTGAGACGTGATGAATTACTATAATAGTAATGATATGGTTATTGCCATAGAACCTTGGCATTGAGTTGATGTGTTCTAGACGATGTTGTGACGTATTGTTTATGTTGTATTTGTGGATGTGCGTCATTTGAGTCACATCTATTGCATAGCCTGAAAATTATGGCAAACACGAAGGCCTGAAAACTATGGAAAACACGACGACCTTAATGGCAAATAGCGACGATGTGCCCAATGGAAAATGTTTGAGACAGGAGTTTTACTCCAATGGTACCACATGCATATGCATAAGTTTGAGTCACATTGAATTGCATTCGAATTGCATTTGAATTGTGTTTGGATTGTTAAGATGATGAGATGTTTGTTGTGATAGGACGGTGAGATGTTTGTTGTGACGTGATGATCTTATAATTGTGAATCTGAATATGTTGTCCTAATTTATTAATGACATTGTTGTCGTGTTGAAAGTTGTATTATATTGATAAGTTATTTTGCGATGAAAATTGTTGTGAGATGTTCGTAAGTACGAAGTGCGCCTAAGAGAGGAGATGAATTAGGTTCTTAAAAATTTTATCGGTTTTTGGTGTTGTATAGATTATATTTCTGGTTTATGCTGAAGTTAGGGGAAGATTAAAAAGCAGAAAAATAAATTACACAAGGATATATCCTGGTTCCCCTCACTATTGTTGGTAACTTGTACAACACACAGCAACAACACCAAGAACAATCCTCTTGGACCAAAAATAAATCTCTTGGATTTTTCACTAAAACTACTTATGAGAACAATCCTCTCAAAGTGAATCTCTTGCTTCCAACAATCCTGAACAACAAGGTAATAACAGATTTATCATGAATTGATAATTACATATAATTGATAATTGAAATTTGGTACAACAGATGAAACAAATTCTATCAGTAGAATTTTTCTTCTCTTTTAATATAGTATATCACACAAATATATAACTAATAATGCTCAAGAACTTATGTTATTTGAATATGAAAATAATGCACAATTCTTGACACTTTGAAAATTAACAGTAAAGTACAGTGGAAATCTTTGTGTGAATATTTTATGAAAAAGAGAAGTGTTATCCGTAAAAAATAAAATTTGAATAAATATAGCACTCACACCTTTTGGAAACCAGACATATCATTTTAAAAAGAAATGTGACAAGGTGTTAATTTAAAATGAAGAGATGTAACATTATAGTGCCATGAAGAGATGTGTCTGGTAATAAAAAATAAAAATAAAAAATGGAAGAGGATCAATCTATTGTACAATCTATTGTTCCAAGATTTTAACATGTAAGCAAGACAATAGATTGTTCCAATATGACAATCGATTGATGGTTTTTAAAAAAGAGTTTTTTGAAATAAAATGCTAACCAAAAATGGGATGGACCCCAACCAAACTTGAACCCATGAGCTCTTGGATAAGATATTTATACCAAACTATTACCACTAAAGCATTTGTATAATTCATTTAAAATATGCATAACAATTATCATATGCTAAAAAAGTTTTTTTTAAATGAATTAATTAATTTTTTTTATGGTTGGAACTAAATGAGAGATCTTAAGCACTAAAAATTATATATTTAAATATGAAATACCATATTTACCATCTTGTTAAAATATCTTTTTGAAACCATTGAAATTCCATTTTCCTTTCTTTTGCTTTGATTATATTCTTTAGTCATGTCTTTGTCTTCATCAAAATTATCTTAAAAAATGAGAGCTTGAATTCACAATGTTATGTGATAAGAAGTGGTGAAATTATGTATGATCTATACCTCTTATATTATTTATCATGCATTCCTTTATATTGTAAGATATCTCACCCCTTTGCTGATATTTCTCATACCATGGGAAATGGGCAGATACTCAAGATTAGCTGTGGATGTTCGAGGTTATCTTTATGTTAAGTCAAGAGGGTCTGGCTCTGATATGTAGCACTCGGGGGGATCGTCGTTATTATTTAAGTTGTTGTATTCCATGTTGACAATTATTTTAAGTTGAATAAAAGATGTTTCTAAGTTGATTTTAAATGTTAAGTTGAAGTTGGATTCCATTGAATAAAGTTGTGTTTCCGAATGCTATGTTAAATAAATTATAAGTATGTTTGTTGGTTTAAGTTGAGATGTGACATCCTATTATATGTTGAATATTTTTAAATGCACTCTGATATTCACTTATAATTACCCGATAGAATTGGGGTGTTACAATAAGCATCTTCAATATAACATTATTATAACCACACCAGTGTAATAACAATATTATCAATATTCAACATTTACATTATTAACCAGTTATAATTAGCATTTTCATCAATTATTCATGTTATCATGACACATTCATCCCCTGAAACTAATTTCATTTGATAGTAAATTGTGTTATCTTTCCAACACTTTAAATGGGACGTCATTTGGACTTATAGATAAAAAGTTATGTTTGTTCTTTCATCACTCACTGCCTGCTCGCTAACGCTCACTTAGCGAATTACTGCTGCCTGCTCACTTAGAGAACTCTCGCTTCCTGCTCTCTAACCCTCGCTCAGCGAACACGTACATGACTGTCGCACGCTCGCGAAAAATGAACAGAGTCGCCACCAATATATTTATCCCATAAGGGAAAGGAATATCAGGAAACCTAACAAAGGAAGGAACAGGGTCTTGCGACCAGAGAATCAAGGTACGGGAGTCGGTTACGCAAGGGGAAGGTGTTAGCACCCCTCACGCCCATCGTACTCGATGGTATCCACCTACGTTTGTTTCTATCTAAAGGGTGTATATCATGTCTATGTCTAAATGCGAAATGAATGCAAAATGTAGGGAAAATAAAGAATTGTACTCGCACGGGCCCTACCCCGCTGCCTACGTATCCTTTTCAGGAATCAGAGTTACCGTAGCTCGGCTAAAGATTTTCTGTTTGTTTTTGTGTTTTTTAATTGGGCGGAGTCAACGTTCACGTTCTTGCATAAGGGAACACCTACGATGCGTACGAACGGAAATGACATTGCCCTTAGGTGCCTACGAGGCAAAAGAAAAAGGAATGATTGGTTTGTGTCTTTTAGGATAGATGAGTGATGAACAGTACCCAATACCGGGCCACTCACCACTTTCTCTACTTTGTTTTAGTCTGAACCATTGTTAGGTGTTTTGAAGTGTTTTTGGTTGTGTATTTTTTAAGGGGAGTTTACTTCACAATTCGAATCACATAAAATGTATAATGATCGAGAAGCAGATTAGGGAATGAATCCCACTCACTTCCATCCCATTATGTAATGTTTGAGAAACAGATTAGAGAATGAATCTCACTCATTTCTCTCCCATTAATTAATGTTTGAGAAACAGATTAGGGAATGAATCCCACTCGTTTCTCTCCCATTAAGTAGTGACCGAGAAACAGATTAGGGAATGGATCCCACTCGCTTCTATGTCACTAAGTGATTGAGAAATAGATTAGGGAATGAATCCCACTCATTTCTCTATCACTTTCTTAATGTGATTCGCATCTTCCGTTTATTAATGTTTTAAAGAGTTGAAAAGAAAAAGAATGCAAAAGGGAACTAGATCTAACATTCTAATCTATGTTATTCTAATCTACAAATGGCCCTAAGGTCGAGGATAACTATCCTATCTCAATTCCCCTTAACAAAGAAGGAAGAGTCTACGGGAACATGACAAGCAATAGTAAGGAATAAGCAACATCAAAGCAAGAAATGAGAGGCTAAGCACGGAAACAAGAGAGGAAAGCCCCAAGTCAGTAGCAAAACAAGGGATTGAATGTCCCAAATCAAATACAAAAGCACCACGGTATCACACAAAAATATCCACAAGAAGTTACCAAAGTATCGCATGCATCATTACTTACCAATTAGCGGGCAAACATCAATTAATCAAAACAAAAGCAAGTAAACACAATGAGCTAGGCCTCAAGTCAGTAGCAAACTCAATCATCTAGTTCTAATATCCTATGTTACTCTATATTAGTCAATTAGCATGAAGCAATACAAAACTCTAACCAAAACTAGACAACACTAGGTTAATACTAGCTAAGCGGTTTCAAATTGTGAATGAAGTTAGAAACATGCAATCAAATGGTACAAGTCAGTAGAAAATAGCCTATACTAGATGCCTAAACAACCACAAAGTCATGCCAAGAAGTTTCACACAAAATTACGGGTCATTTGTACAAGTTACGGTGCAATCGTCAACCAAAAACAAGTTATTTACATGTAAGAAAGAAAAATCAAGTAAAATAGGAAAGCATGATCTAAAATTTTCAATTCCAGGTCTTAGGACCTCTAAACATCCCTAATTATATGTACAAAAAGGAATCAACATTATTGCGTGAATGCATTTCAATTTGAGAGCACAAACGTCACAAGCATCTATTAGAAACGCATGTTAATCGAGTCAAACAACACTAACCAAATACCAATCAAAACAAAGAATTAGGAATTCATTTTTTATACACAACATCATGGGTTAGTCTACAGAAATCATACAAAAATTGGTAATTAAATTCTAGTCCTAAGGTACTAAACGAAATTGCTTTACAAAATCTATCGAAACGTGAAGGAGGATGAACATATATGAAGAAAGGATTTATTAAAAATAGCAAAATAAAATCTAAAAATATGCAAAAAAACTACAATTATGTACACACACAATCCTACTTAAAATCTATTTTTATTTATTTTTTATTGCATAAGAAAATGATTTTCCAAACAGAAATTCAGAGAAGAAACAATTTCAAATAAAAGTAAAAATCTGTCTAATGGGGAGTGTGTTAGTAAAAAGCTGTAAGGAACTAGATCTTTGCTAATGGTGCATTTGGGCCTTGTCTGGGGGGTGGAAATAGCGGTTTCACGTGGCCCATGCAGAATGTTCACTATCAGATCAAGTTTTTATTATATTTATTTTTTATCAGGTTTTTATTACAACAGAAATTAACAATTAATAAAAAAAAAGAAAAGAAAAAGGATTGCAATAGAGAATTGGGGATTAGGGATTACTGAGTGTGGCGATTGGAATTCTCAACGTATCTTCTTCCTCGCTCTCATTCGCGAACGGCGGCGGAATGATCTCCACTTCTCCGATGAACTCAGAAACCGCTCTCCGCCTCTTCGATTCAATTCTCAGGCTCTCGTCTCAATCTCGTCTCCGATGTGTGTTGAAGGTGGTACAAAGGCGATTCAAGCGATGATTCGATGATGATGATGCTGTTGGAGACGAATCGAGCGAAATTGTTACAGGTTAGCCATTATGTTCTCTTTTTCTCATTTCTGTTACGACTTAATCTCTTCTTCTCTTTTTGATTTGTTCTTCTTCTTCTATCTTCTATTCCGTGCGCGGTTTCTTCTGTTGTTGTTGAATTATTGCGTGAGAGTGAGTGAGGTTTGGGAGAATGTGAGTTCGTAGTCGTGTGGCGTGAGAGCTGAGGGATGATGGTTGAAGATGATTGGTGAGAGGTTGAAGATTGAAGGTTCTTTGTTGATTTTCTGTGTAGAGTGATGAATGAAGATTTGTTGAACGATTGAAGGTGGTTGATGGATAGTGAAGAAGATGAATGATGAAGGTTCAGAAAGAGAGAGAGGTTGAAGATGAGAGTGGATCTGTGATGGTGATGGTGAAGGGTAGAAATGAGCGTGTAACTTGTGATTGAAGGTGGTGGATCAGTTATATAGAGATGGAGGTTCTGAGATTCAGTTAGAGAGCGAGGATGATTGAGGGCCTTTGGATTAGAGAGAATCGGTTGGGAGATGGAGGGTGAAGATTGAGTAGGTTTTTTCTGTTATTTGTTAGTTATTGATTCAGTTAGTGAATTGGTTGAGTTTGTAACAAACTGTTAGGAAAGTTAGTTTGAAGTTGGTTACAAGGCGGTTAGTAGAGGTTTGAATTTCTGTTATGTGTTACTCATGAAGGTAGTTATGGTTGGTTAGAACCCTGTTAGGAGTGTGGAGATTGGAAGTTAGTTACAGTTAGTTAGAAGTTTGGACAGTTAGGAAATTAACAGTTAGAAGTTGGGTGTGAAGAGTAAGGCTGACAGTTAGTTGAATTTTGTTATGGCTGAATGTGTGTAGGTTAAATGTGAGTTAACTGGCAGGTTTTGATATGTTTTTTGACTGACCATGAAATACGTGAACTTGACTTGAGATGGATGCGAGCTGAATGTGTCTCTTTTATGTGGATGACAGGTACCTTAAGTCGGGATGGCACACGGTTTAGAAACAAGAATCACTTGGTCAAAGCAATAGGTTTTGCAGTATGGAGCTGTTTGGTTTTTCATGACTGTCACATAACTTGTCTTTTTATTCTTTATTTCTTTTAGTATGGATCTGAATTGGTTATATTTGTGTTATGAGTGTGTGCAGGATTTGATGCTGAACTGTTGTGATTCTGTTTGGGAAAGTGGTTATGCAGGTTGCTTTTAACAAGTGAAGAAATGGCTGCAAGTTGGTGGTAAGTAATATGTATGCAGGGGCTGATTTTGAAATGCTATTTTTTGGTTAGAAGTTAGGATGAATTAGTTTGAAAATGATACGAAATGAGACTGTTTTGGTTTAGTTTGCAAAACTGTTTTGAATGAAGATAGTTGTGTGATATGGTTTGAATGTTGCAGGATTGAGATTTGGCTTCGGTTGCGTTTCGTGTAGCATTATGAAGGTTTGTGTGGAATGGGGTACGGCTTGGAGCTTTGAGGAAAAGGTTTACAAGATGGAACAAGAGATAGAATCAAGACTTTAGAACAATTTTGTATTTGAAAGGTGTAATGTGTAATTGAAATTGGATGAATGTATAGACATTTGGATCTTCTGAACTTTTGTAATGGATGAGAACCTTGGGACAATTTTTGTAATCTTGTAAATTTTCCTTTATGAATGACTTTGAATCCTTGAATTTATCTCTTGACTTTGTGGGCATCTCAACGATGTTTCTTCTGATTTTACCTCTAGATCTCAATGACATGAAGAGTGAATGAAACATGGATAATACTTGAATGAGCTTGAATCGGATGTTGAACTTTTCTTCAAGTAATAAAGCCTTTGCAACTATTCCGAATTCCTTCCACTTTATCTTCTAGTCTTATACGTTTGAGAACTTTGATTCATTTGACAAATGTAAACACAAATTTGAATTCAAAGTATTAATGGATCCAAATTCGACTTCACTTCTCAAAGAAACCTTGACTTCAATCCAATCTTCTAATCCATATCAACTTGTATGACAAGCGCCAGTAGCTGAAAGAATAGAACTAATAGAAGAGCAACCCTATGAGGAACCCTTGAAGAGAAAATATAATTTGAAGCACAGAAGAAGTGAAGATCACGGCATCTTGAATTCCGTCTTCAATTAATGGACCTAAATGAGCGCATGAACCCAAAACTTCTAATTCCTTTATTCGAGAAGCAGCTTCACGACTTTATTTGTTTGAGAAAGAATCAAAGTATTAATTTCAAGCAAATTTATTTGAATCCTTGATGAACCACCTAAATACTTGATCTCTTGAGAAGCCCTGAGTTTAATGAAGTTCATGACCAAATGCCTTGAGTTGAGAATGAGAAAACCCTAATCCAGAAAGACTTCAATGAAAGCAAAGCCACATAATCACACCTCAGATCCTCACATTTGGTAGGAAATTCCTTGCCATAAAAGTTCTTTCTTGCTAGTCTTTGATTGATACCAATGATATGCATGCATGGGTATGGATTATGACCTGAGTGATGTATGCAGATGAAATGAGAAGCCTAAACCAGTTAGAAATTAAAGGGTAGGACAAATTTGGGGTATGACAGCTGCCCCTATTTAATCATCTTAAACCTGAAGGTGAGGTTGGCGTTAGCCTTTCGAACATTCGAGGTAGAAGAAGATTAAATATCAAGACCTGAAATTTGTCCTGAAAAGATGGTGTAAGTGTTATCCTTATTTTTGTTTTTGTTTTGATATCTGCTGGGGAAAGAGAAATTTGTTTTTTTTCTGATGGAAGAATTTATGGTGAGTAATGGATTGAATGGGGATAACTTGTAACGTAGCCAAGGTGCCAATACAAGGTTCTCAATGGAAATGATTGTTGTATGAAACTGTGATTGAAAAGTATGGGTCCGACGGAATGATAGGATCTACTGACTCAGAAATGAAAAAAGATGAGGATAAGGTCAACGGACCTACGATCCACAGGAAATGAAAAAGATGAGGATAAGGTCAACGGACCTACGATCCACAGGAAATGGAAAAGATGAGGATAAGGTCAACGGACCTACGATCCAAAAGAAATGAAAAAAAGACGAGGATAAGGTCAACGGACCTACGATCCACAAGAATGAAAAAAGACGAGGATAAGGTCAACGGACCTACGATCCACAGGAAACGAAAAAGACGAGGATAAGGTTGACAGACCTACGATCCACAAGAAACGAAAAAGACGAGGATAAGGTTGACAGACCTACGATCCACGAGAATTGAAAAAGACGAGGATAAGGTCGACAGACCTACGATCCACAAGAATTGAAAAAGATGAGGATAAGGTTGACAGACCTACGATCCACAAGAATTGAAAAAGACGAGGATAAGGTTGACAGACCTACGATCCACGAGAATTGAAAAAGATGAGGATAAGGTTGACAGACCTACGATCCACAAGAATTGAAAAAGATGAGGATAAGGTTGACAGACCTACGATCCACGAGAATTGAAAAAGACGAGGATAAGGTTGACAGACCTACGATCCACGAGAATTGAAAAAGATGAGGATAAGGTTGACAGACCTACGATCCACGAGAATTGAAAAAGATGAGGATAAGGTTGACAGACCTACGATCCACAAGAATTGAAAAAGACGAGGATAAGGTTGACAGACCTACGATCCACAAGAATTGAAAAAGATGAGGATAAGGTTGACAGACCTACGATCCACGAGAATTGAAAAAGATGAGGATAAGGTTGACAGACCTACGATCCACGAGAATTGAAAAAGATGAGGATAAGGTTGACAGACCTACGATCCACAAGAATTGAAAAAGATGAGGATAAGGTTGACAGACCTACGATCCACAAGGAGATTATTGGAAACACTTAGGCTGGGGATTGAGAAAACTAAGTATCGGCACCGTGGGTGGAGGAGATTTGTAATGGAGTAGCAGATATCAATTAGAGTTTGTAAAGACAACTTTTTACGTGGGGAAGTATCTTCGTCTTGATTGGGGGATGATTTGCATTATCTGGCTTATGCTTTGTATGCATGTTTCACTTTTTCTATAGCGTAATGATCCGACTTTACGGATATGCTACGCTTTTTGAGGATGCAATGTTATATGCAATGAATACTATATGCAGAATGCCAAATAAAGGCATTAGTGATGTAAACACCAGGGAGAATCCCCTTAGTGTTAAGGACCACGTGGAGGTGCCAATAGATATTGGAATTTGATTTGTAGGATGCACCTTCTTTGACTTGAAGAAAAATTCTGACTTTTCACCATGTGCCACTGCTTGGAGGATTTTCAGCTTAAGGAGATTCCCTTGATTCACCATGTTGGGGATGAGAAATCTAGATAAGGAGCCTTGGTTAAGGAAGTAGGACGACTCCTAGGAGAAATAAACTCCTATGCTCGAGGAATGGAACAAACTCTTGGGGGAAATAGACTCCATGCTTGGGGAGAGACCAAGATTCTAGGAGAAATAAACTCCTATGATTAGGGAGAGGACAATAAAGATCAGAAGATCGTGCCCCAAGTTTCATGACCCATGAAGGAAATTGCCCCTGTGGATCCTTGGAGAGATTTGCCGAATCTCGACGTAACTGCTCCAGATTGGTTGAACTCAAGAGAGATTCCTCGACTTGATTGCCCCAGATTGATCAAAGCTTGAAGAGATTTATCGACATGATTGCCCCAGATTGATCAAAGCTTGAAGAGATTTATCGACATGATTGCCCCAGATTGGGTACATCTTATTAGAATCCTCAAGCCTTCGTTGTTTTGAAGTCAAACAAACATGGAAACAACTCTACCACGCTCAACGGAGTCTTCAAACTCTTCCCTTCAAGGTAATCAGGGAAAGCATCAACTATTCATGCCCAACAGAGTTCTTTAGAGAACCTTCCCCTTGATGGTCAGCATTTGGAATGATTAGCTTTTACTCCTCGGAGTTCTCAAGTCTCTTGTACTTTGATATGATCAAGTTGCTCACTGATTCTCATTCTTGAAAATTTCCTTGATGTTAAGCACATATTTGTATGCAAAAGAATGTTAATTCTAAGAATGATGATTCTAATGCAAAGTGTATGTTAGCCTTGAAGTTTTAAACTCTTTTATTGAAATGAGGTTGCGACCTCTTGTGAATGGATCACTAGTTGACACAACCTCGATTTTTTGCATATGGAAGATAAAGCAAACGTACGATACCAGCATGGATATGAGTCTCGCTTCATTGGGAGTCAGTTAAACGCTATCTCTTGGGAGTGTGCTTTCAAAATAACCCTACTTCAATTAGGACTTTTGAGGGTTGTAACTTGGCCAGGTTCACGGTTTTTTTAAAAAACAAAGGATTTTTAGGCTCGAAATTATTTGGTACCCACCCCCTTCATGATGTTCTCCATTCCTAGGTTCAATTAACTCGACATGAGTGTTCGTTCCTCACAAGGAATTTGGAATGGTTGAGGAATCAATGAGGTTTTTTGGACATGGCAGTCACTTCATCTTGCATTTTTGGTGTCTGATCACACGACTTTGTTCTTTTGATAAGGATTTTTATTTTGTAATCCTTATTTTTCGCTTCTGCTTTCCCTAACTTTTGCCTGGACAAATTCTCTTGAATTTTATTTTGGAGTCCAGCGGGATGCCCTAACTTTTGCCTAAGTCACTTATTTCAAGTTTTTGACTTAGCGGGCTTTCTTTTTTTTATTCACTTTTGAACAAGTCGTGTGATCTTGCGTTGCTCTCGATTTGTGGGAGGTGATTGTGACTGCCTCGTTTTTTGATTGATGAAGGATAACCATCGTTGTGTCGTCATCTCCTGACCTCTTGATAGAATAAGGATAATCATTGCGGTTTTGAAATTCCTCAACCTTTTGAAGGATAACCATTGTTGTATCCTTAGATGCACCTTTTGGTGAGTTTTGAACACTCGATCGAGTTAAATGGACACTACCCTGCCCCAGGGTTAAAATAAGGGTTTTTTTTTTTTATGATTAGAAAAAGAAACTCCTACTTCAAGGCTCAAAGGGGTTGACGAGGGTCTATCTCCCTTATATCTCCAGTGTTTGGGGATTTGAAACAATGCCTGTACATCCTCAGTAGGGTTTTATTCGAAAACACACGATTAGAGATTTTGCATTTTTTATTTTTCATCATTCTCCCTCAGCTTTTTGCATAAGCGAGCAATTAATAAAGTTGGTATCGTAATGCCAAAACATTTTACGAGTGATAACGAACGGATTACTTCAAGACAAACATAAACAATGTATTATGATTTTCATTCAGAAATTAACAAGTTTTTACATGCTATTGATGCTTAAACACACAAATGAAAAATTACAATGAGAATGCAGTAAGAAACTAAATGAGTGTCGTTGTTGAGGAGACTCGTCTCCGTCTGGACTTGCTGATCTCGAATACTTTCATCATTTCCTTCCAACCACTTCGGATTACTTCAAGAGAGAACTCCAACGAAGCCACCCATGAGTCGTAAGCTTTTTCTTTTTTCTTTTACTTTAGGGATTCGAGCAATGCGAGTGAGACAATGCTCAAGATAAGAGTAGGTCTTGCTTATCCCTCGTGCGGGAGCCCCAAGCATAGATGTTGTAGAAGTATCCATTATCGAAAGTGGAGGAACCTTGCATGGTCATCAAACTGAGAACTTGTGGTGAAGAAGACCTTGAGAATCAGGAGCATTGTGTAGAATACTCTTGATTACCACATGGAAGAAGATTCTGACGAAGTCACCCAAGAATTTGTAATGCTTTAGGGATTCGAGCAATGCGAGTGATGCAATGCTCAAGATAAGAGTGCGTCTTGCTTATCCCTCGTGCGGGAGCCCCAAGCATATTCATTGAAGAAGTATTTACCATTAAACATGGAGGAACCTTGTGTAGTCACCAAACTTAGAGAAGCTATTTGTTGCAAAGAGATCAAACACCAACTGAAACACCAACCTCCACGGATACAACTGAGCATAAGAACCTTGAGAATGAGAGATGTTTCTACAAAACATTCTTGATTACTACTTGAAAGAGATTCTGACAAAGTTGCTCGAGAATTTGTGGTGCTTTTATTATTATCATACCAACCAACTCAGACAAGGAAGTAGTTTTCAACCAAAATAGGGAATACTGAAGTGAGAATACGGAAATGAAGTGATGATTGCCAATGTTGAGGAGCCTTGACTCCATTTGGGCTTATTCTTCTTTTTTTTTTTTTTTTTTTTTGATACTTTCTGGAATACGGGCATTCACTTATGCGTGAACTCTTCGTTTTATGCGCAGGCCATTTGGAGTGAATGATATTACTTTGGAGTCAATGAGATCTTGGACTTTGTGTTTCAAAATACTACAATCCTCAGTTGAATGTCCAGATGTCCCAGAATGGTACTCACACCTTGCATTTAAGTCATATCCTTGAGGAATTGGTGTTGGAGGGGGCTTAAACTCCCTTAGTTGGACCAAAGAATCCTTGAGCAAATGAGAAAGCAGCTGACTATAGGTCATAGGAATTGGGTCAATTCTTCTTGGTGGTCTCCTTGGCATTTGTGGACCCTGCTGATGGCAATGATTCCAGTACCCATTCTGTTCAGGTGTCTTCCTCTTTTGACCTGGCTGTGAAACAAATGGAGACTGATGAGGTGGGAAACCTGGAACCCAAGATGGTGCATTATGCTTCTGATTTGAAGTAGATCTGACATAGAAGTATGAATCAACCTTTTCTTCCACCGCAATTGGAACCCCATTTCCTTGAACAAACATACCCTCAGGGGTGAACAAAATCACTTTTGAATCAATGAGATCTTGAACTTGATGTTTCAGTGCCCTACAATGCTCAACATCATGACCAGGCGCCCCAGAATGGAACTCACATCGAGCATTGGCATCAAAGTTGGGGGGAAGCTTTTCAGGCGTAGCCAATTCTCGTAGCTCAACCAACTGAAGCTCCAGCAAACGGGGAAGTAACTGAGCGTAAGGCATCGGGATAGGATTGAGAATTCTCTGAGGTATCTTAGGCTTTTTTCCACACATTTGGCCCCCTTGAAGAACAAATTGGCATGGAGGTAATGGCACATGGAGTTGAGAAGGAACTTCCTGAGGTATTCCATGAGTGGGAAGGGATCCTACTGAAGAGAAGGGATCAACAACTTCCGTTGCAGTAGTAGGAACAACATCCCCTTCCTTCCTTAATACCGTCTTCAGAACTTCCATGACCAAGCTCAATTGAGTCTTCAACTGACTATTCTCTTCTTTTAGTGCATCCTGATTATGGACCAAATCTTGCATCTCCAACATAAGATGACCCATTTGTTCCCTCATCTCGTCCATTTCCTCACGGAGTTGTTCCATAGTTGACTTCGGAGTCGCGGCGGTGGGAAGTCAAATTTGTTGTTGATCTGGAAATTTGAAGAGAAAGGGTCCCATAAGTCTTTGAAAGAACCATGAAATGCTTGATAGTATGAATGCATGTTTCATTTATGAGAGATCCTAAAGTCTTTTCACACACTTTCATTTTTCTTTTTTTGGAATCAAAGCTTCTCTTTTTTTTTTTTGTATAGAATATCTTTTCTTTTCTTTTTTGCTTCTCTATTTCCTTTTCTTTTACATATCTTTTCTTTTCTTTTCTTTTCTCTTTTTTTTGGAAATAGACTTTAGGATCTTTCATAAATGGAGTGGACAAAGCAATGATGTTATGCAATGCAAAAGCATGGGATCAACGGTCAATATAATCTTAGTAACCACTGTACAATCCTCTGAATAACTGATACAGGTCAAATGTCACAGGATCAAAGGTCCGACACCTTTTTGAATACCAGGAAAACAAATAGTCACCAACAGAACAGAATAGTCACCAACGGTACCTGTCATGTATATCCCACCCCACTCACAGGTGTAGTCTAGGTCAAGGTAGGTCAATGGCTTCCAGCGTTATCAGTTCTCCTGAAACACCATCATTGTCGCAAATACATGCCAACAACGGTATCTCATTTGAACCTCGACTGGTCGTGGGTCTCATGATCGCAATCAACAGAACCTGACATTCTGTTGGCGTCATGACTATCCACTCTATCCTAGGTATCCTATGTGTCACTCTGGCCTGGGTATTGGGCCTTTTACCTCATAAAACATCCCACCCAACCTGCAAAACAGAACAGAAGACCCCAAGGAACACAGAATATAATCCATATGCATGATGTGCAAACAGAAATAAACATGATATGCAAGCAGAAAAGTAAACATGCAAACATATATACAAGGTATAGACATAAAAACAAATAAACACCCAGTAAATAAACAAACAAACGCGGGCTAGGATCGACTCACTAAGGATGGACCAGCAACAGGTCTAGCAACCTCCCCAGCAGAGTCGCCAGCTGTCGCACGCTCGCGAAAAATGAACAGAGTCGCCACCAATATATTTATCCCATAAGGGAAAGGAATATCAGGAAACCTAACAAAGGAAGGAACAGGGTCTTGCGACCAGAGAATCAAGGTACGGGAGTCGGTTACGCAAGGGGAAGGTGTTAGCACCCCTCACGCCCATCGTACTCGATGGTATCCACCTACGTTTGTTTCTATCTAAAGGGTGTATATCATGTCTATGTCTAAATGCGAAATGAATGCAAAATGTAGGGAAAATAAAGAATTGTACTCGCACGGGCCCTACCCCGCTGCCTACGTATCCTTTTCAGGAATCAGAGTTACCGTAGCTCGGCTAAAGATTTTCTGTTTGTTTTTGTGTTTTTTAATTGGGCGGAGTCAACGTTCACGTTCTTGCATAAGGGAACACCTACGATGCGTACGAACGGAAATGACATTGCCCTTAGGTGCCTACGAGGCAAAAGAAAAAGGAATGATTGGTTTGTGTCTTTTAGGATAGATGAGTGATGAACAGTACCCAATACCGGGCCACTCACCACTTTCTCTACTTTGTTTTAGTCTGAACCATTGTTAGGTGTTTTGAAGTGTTTTTGGTTGTGTATTTTTTAAGGGGAGTTTACTTCACAATTCGAATCACATAAAATGTATAATGATCGAGAAGCAGATTAGGGAATGAATCCCACTCACTTCCATCCCATTATGTAATGTTTGAGAAACAGATTAGAGAATGAATCTCACTCATTTCTCTCCCATTAATTAATGTTTGAGAAACAGATTAGGGAATGAATCCCACTCGTTTCTCTCCCATTAAGTAGTGACCGAGAAACAGATTAGGGAATGGATCCCACTCGCTTCTATGTCACTAAGTGATTGAGAAATAGATTAGGGAATGAATCCCACTCATTTCTCTATCACTTTCTTAATGTGATTCGCATCTTCCGTTTATTAATGTTTTAAAGAGTTGAAAAGAAAAAGAATGCAAAAGGGAACTAGATCTAACATTCTAATCTATGTTATTCTAATCTACAAATGGCCCTAAGGTCGAGGATAACTATCCTATCTCAATTCCCCTTAACAAAGAAGGAAGAGTCTACGGGAACATGACAAGCAATAGTAAGGAATAAGCAACATCAAAGCAAGAAATGAGAGGCTAAGCACGGAAACAAGAGAGGAAAGCCCCAAGTCAGTAGCAAAACAAGGGATTGAATGTCCCAAATCAAATACAAAAGCACCACGGTATCACACAAAAATATCCACAAGAAGTTACCAAAGTATCGCATGCATCATTACTTACCAATTAGCGGGCAAACATCAATTAATCAAAACAAAAGCAAGTAAACACAATGAGCTAGGCCTCAAGTCAGTATCAAACTCAATCATCTAGTTCTAATATCCTATGTTACTCTATATTAGTCAATTAGCATGAAGCAATACAAAACTCTAACCAAAACTAGACAACACTAGGTTAATACTAGCTAAGCGGTTTCAAATTGTGAATGAAGTTAGAAACATGCAATCAAATGGTACAAGTCAGTAGCAAATAGCCTATACTAGATGCCTAAACAACCACAAAGTCATGCCAAGAAGTTTCACACAAAATTACGGGTCATTTGTACAAGTTACGGTGCAATCGTCAACCAAAAACAAGTTATTTACATGTAAGAAAGAAAAATCAAGTAAAATAGGAAAGCATGATCTAAAATTTTCAATTCCAGGTCTTAGGACCTCTAAACATCCCTAATTATATGTACAAAAAGGAATCAACATTATTGCGTGAATGCATTTCAATTTGAGAGCACAAACGTCACAAGCATCTATTAGAAACGCATGTTAATCGAGTCAAACAACACTAACCAAATACCAATCAAAACAAAGAATTAGGAATTCATTTTTTATACACAACATCATGGGTTAGTCTACAGAAATCATACAAAAATTGGTAATTAAATTCTAGTCCTAAGGTACTAAACGAAATTGCTTTACAAAATCTATCGAAACGTGAAGGAGGATGAACATATATGAAGAAAGGATTTATTAAAAATAGCAAAATAAAATCTAAAAATATGCAAAAAAACTACAATTATGTACACACACAATCCTACTTAAAATCTATTTTTATTTATTTTTTATTGCATAAGAAAATGATTTTCCAAACAGAAATTCAGAGAAGAAACAATTTCAAATAAAAGTAAAAATCTGTCTAATGGGGAGTGTGTTAGTAAAAAGCTGTAAGGAACTAGATCTTTGCTAATGGTGCATTTGGGCCTTGTCTGGGGGGTGGAAATAGCGGTTTCACGTGGCCCATGCAGAATGTTCACTATCAGATCAAGTTTTTATTATATTTATTTTTTATCAGGTTTTTATTACAACAGAAATTAACAATTAATAAAAAAAAAGAAAAGAAAAAGGATTGCAATAGAGAATTGGGGATTAGGGATTACTGAGTGTGGCGATTGGAATTCTCAACGTATCTTCTTCCTCGCTCTCATTCGCGAACGGCGGCGGAATGATCTCCACTTCTCCGATGAACTCAGAAACCGCTCTCCGCCTCTTCGATTCAATTCTCAGGCTCTCGTCTCAATCTCGTCTCCGATGTGTGTTGAAGGTGGTACAAAGGCGATTCAAGCGATGATTCGATGATGATGATGCTGTTGGAGACGAATCGAGCGAAATTGTTACAGGTTAGCCATTATGTTCTCTTTTTCTCATTTCTGTTACGACTTAATCTCTTCTTCTCTTTTTGATTTGTTCTTCTTCTTCTATCTTCTATTCCGTGCGCGGTTTCTTCTGTTGTTGTTGAATTATTGCGTGAGAGTGAGTGAGGTTTGGGAGAATGTGAGCTCGTAGTCGTGTGGCGTGAGAGCTGAGGGATGATGGTTGAAGATGATTGGTGAGAGGTTGAAGATTGAAGGTTCTTTGTTGATTTTCTGTGTAGAGTGATGAATGAAGATTTGTTGAACGATTGAAGGTGGTTGATGGATAGTGAAGAAGATGAATGATGAAGGTTCAGAAAGAGAGAGAGGTTGAAGATGAGAGTGGATCTGTGATGGTGATGGTGAAGGGTAGAAATGAGCGTGTAACTTGTGATTGAAGGTGGTGGATCAGTTATATAGAGATGGAGGTTCTGAGATTCAGTTAGAGAGCGAGGATGATTGAGGGCCTTTGGATTAGAGAGAATCGGTTGGGAGATGGAGGGTGAAGATTGAGTAGGTTTTTTCTGTTATTTGTTAGTTATTGATTCAGTTAGTGAATTGGTTGAGTTTGTAACAAACTGTTAGGAAAGTTAGTTTGAAGTTGGTTACAAGGCGGTTAGTAGAGGTTTGAATTTCTGTTATGTGTTACTCATGAAGGTAGTTATGGTTGGTTAGAACCCTGTTAGGAGTGTGGAGATTGGAAGTTAGTTACAGTTAGTTAGAAGTTTGGACAGTTAGGAAATTAACAGTTAGAAGTTGGGTGTGAAGAGTAAGGCTGACAGTTAGTTGAATTTTGTTATGGCTGAATGTGTGTAGGTTAAATGTGAGTTAACTGGCAGGTTTTGATATGTTTTTTGACTGACCATGAAATACGTGAACTTGACTTGAGATGGATGCGAGCTGAATGTGTCTCTTTTATGTGGATGACAGGTACCTTAAGTCGGGATGGCACACGGTTTAGAAACAAGAATCACTTGGTCAAAGCAATAGGTTTTGCAGTATGGAGCTGTTTGGTTTTTCATGACTGTCACATAACTTGTCTTTTTATTCTTTATTTCTTTTAGTATGGATCTGAATTGGTTATATTTGTGTTATGAGTGTGTGCAGGATTTGATGCTGAACTGTTGTGATTCTGTTTGGGAAAGTGGTTATGCAGGTTGCTTTTAACAAGTGAAGAAATGGCTGCAAGTTGGTGGTAAGTAATATGTATGCAGGGGCTGATTTTGAAATGCTATTTTTTGGTTAGAAGTTAGGATGAATTAGTTTGAAAATGATACGAAATGAGACTGTTTTGGTTTAGTTTGCAAAACTGTTTTGAATGAAGATAGTTGTGTGATATGGTTTGAATGTTGCAGGATTGAGATTTGGCTTCGGTTGCGTTTCGTGTAGCATTATGAAGGTTTGTGTGGAATGGGGTACGGCTTGGAGCTTTGAGGAAAAGGTTTACAAGATGGAACAAGAGATAGAATCAAGACTTTAGAACAATTTTGTATTTGAAAGGTGTAATGTGTAATTGAAATTGGATGAATGTATAGACATTTGGATCTTCTGAACTTTTGTAATGGATGAGAACCTTGGGACAATTTTTGTAATCTTGTAAATTTTCCTTTATGAATGACTTTGAATCCTTGAATTTATCTCTTGACTTTGTGGGCATCTCAACGATGTTTCTTCTGATTTTACCTCTAGATCTCAATGACATGAAGAGTGAATGAAACATGGATAATACTTGAATGAGCTTGAATCGGATGTTGAACTTTTCTTCAAGTAATAAAGCCTTTGCAACTATTCCGAATTCCTTCCACTTTATCTTCTAGTCTTATACGTTTGAGAACTTTGATTCATTTGACAAATGTAAACACAAATTTGAATTCAAAGTATTAATGGATCCAAATTCGACTTCACTTCTCAAAGAAACCTTGACTTCAATCCAATCTTCTAATCCATATCAACTTGTATGACAAGCGCCAGTAGCTGAAAGAATAGAACTAATAGAAGAGCAACCCTATGAGGAACCCTTGAAGAGAAAATATAATTTGAAGCACAGAAGAAGTGAAGATCACGGCATCTTGAATTCCGTCTTCAATTAATGGACCTAAATGAGCGCATGAACCCAAAACTTCTAATTCCTTTATTCGAGAAGCAGCTTCACGACTTTATTTGTTTGAGAAAGAATCAAAGTATTAATTTCAAGCAAATTTATTTGAATCCTTGATGAACCACCTAAATACTTGATCTCTTGAGAAGCCCTGAGTTTAATGAAGTTCATGACCAAATGCCTTGAGTTGAGAATGAGAAAACCCTAATCCAGAAAGACTTCAATGAAAGCAAAGCCACATAATCACACCTCAGATCCTCACATTTGGTAGGAAATTCCTTGCCATAAAAGTTCTTTCTTGCTAGTCTTTGATTGATACCAATGATATGCATACATGGGTATGGATTATGACCTGAGTGATGTATGCAGATGAAATGAGAAGCCTAAACCAGTTAGAAATTAAAGGGTAGGACAAATTTGGGGTATGACAATACCGCACGCATCCATGTGTACAACTGGGGAGCGACTACACTGGCGTACAACTACCATATACTCGGAGATAGATGCTTGTGGAAGACAAGGACTGTGACTGGCAGTTGTTCCCTCTTAGTGGTAACAATCTTATATTTATACGATGTATTATTTTGGTGTACTATATTCCATGAGCTTAATTGATATACACTGTCAGTGTAAATTTTTTTATACCATCATTAAATTCTGAACATCCAATTGTATTACTTTAAAAGAAGTTAAAATAAGAGTCAAATCTTTTATACTTATCAATGGTTGTGATTGACTGACAGTGTAAAAAAAATTTACACTGTCAGTGCATGTCAATTAAATTCATATTCCATTACCTTTAAATTACACTACTTTGATGTACTATAATTTGATGGTTTATTTTTGTTAAAGATATTGAAATTTAGAAGTAAAATGGAATTGATTTAAAAATATAATCGCGGAACATTTGAAAAACACATGACGAATATTTTTCAAAACTAAACTAGTAACAAACCCGTGCTGCCGCACGGGTAATATTGATATGTTTTGTTAATTCATGGAAAAAACTAATTAATTTAATAAGTCGATGATAAAAACACGTTATATTTCAGACGCAAAAACGGTAAACCAAGAAATTTGAAATTGATAAAGTCAAATCATTACAATAGGAGTGTTAAAGTCAGCACACTTGTTTTTGCATATGAATTTGACTGAGATTATAAAATATGTAACAAAGGCTAATAAAATAAAACATCTTTGCAACATGAATCTCCAAAATCAAGACTTTGTTTGGACCTGAAATAGCAAGGAAATCAAAACAAATTATATATGGGAGATGTACCGAACAACAATAAGGCCTATTATTATGTTAACGGCATAATAAGCTTCTATTTATAAAAGCACACCTTTCAAATGTTATGGAAGACTTCTTTGAATACAACATTAGTTGTTGAAAGCATAGGTTGTTTCTCTTTGTCATGAATAAGAATCCTTAACCCCTTTTTGGATTTAACTCTTGAGATAGCGACAAATAATTGGCCATGGCTAAAAACTTCTTTTGGCAAGTACAAACCCACATTGTCAAGTGATTGACCCTGAGACTTGTTAATAGTCATGGCAAAGGAAACAATAATTGGAAATTGGCGTCTGACCAATTTGAATGGCCAGGGTGATTGTGAAGGGGACAAAGATATTCTAGGAATATAAAATAAGTTACCAATATTTTTTCCAGAAATTATCTTGGCTTCAATGACATGAGGAGCAAGCCTGGTAACAGTGAGCCTTGTACCATTGCACAAACCTTCAAACTGATCTAGGTTGCGCATTAACATAATAGTGGCCCCAACTTTTAACCTTATTGAATGGTTAGGCAACCCCGAAGTTTTAAGGGCATTTAGGAACTCGGGTGTTACATGCTCGAATGCATCAAAGCTATTTGCATCAGATCTATCAATAGAATCACTACTAAAGTACTCTTTCTCTTCTCCTACGTGCATTAAAAAATAGCTAAATTTAGTCGATATATTTTGGCAACAATAGTCTTATAAGGTATAAAAAAATGTCTCTAGTATTATCCGAAATAGATTGAAATAAGTGCAATTTAATACCTGGAAGAAGGTTTGTTATATATTGGTTGATATCATCAACAACTTCGATTGTTGAAGCTAAGATCGCACGACTTTGAAGATAATTGGAATCAAGATAGTTATGCATGAGATCAGGGTACGTATCTTCAACAATTGCTTTAATGGGATATGTGAAGTTGGTAATTAAGAACTCATCTGGAATAGGAATATCAGCATAACCATCATTTGGCTCACACATGGTCCCATCCCCAATTTTTAAAATCCACTCAGAAAAATTCCTTATCTCATCATTTGTTGAAGTAGGTTGACCAGTTTGCAAGCGCATGTTCTTTGTAAGCCTCAATACTCTACAATGATCCCAAATATAAGAAGCATTGATTGTTGCATGGATAATATCAGATCTAGTACCTCTTGGTATAACAGGGAGGATTTGTCGGAAGTCACCACCAAACACAACGACCTTACCTCCAAAAATTCTCTTAGATGCATGTGTGGTTCCACTCATAATATCTTTTAAGGACTTGTCAAGTGATTCGAAGCAAAACTTGTTAGCCGTAGGAGCCTCATCCCATATGATAAGATCTGTCATCTTTAGAAGCTCAGCAAGATCATCTTGTTTCTCAATGTTGCAAATAGAAGTTTCTAAGGTAGGTACAGGAATCTTAAATCTAGAATGAGCTGTTCTTCCACCTGGTAACAACAAACTTGCAATCCCACTTGAAGCAACAGGCAAAACAATTTTTTTCTTAGACCTAAGAGATGCTGATAAAGTGTTCCACATGAAGGTCTTACAAGTACCACCGTAGCCATATAAAAAAAACACACCACCTTGTTGCTTTTCTACAGCATCCATGATTTCCTAAAAAAATGCTTCTTTGCTCATCTATGTATAGAGATGTATTCCAATAGAGATGTTAATTACGATTGATAGTTTAAAACTTGTAAATTTGCATATATAATAGGGTCTTAATACCTGTAAGAGAAGCGTACAAACTTTCAAATAATTGTTGTTGAGCAACAACATCATATTGACGTTCATCATAAAGTAGCCTATTTCCTGTAAAGGATTCAACATAATCTTTCGGATATGGCATTGTCTTGAAGTCTTCCAAACTTCGGTTATTATTTTGCAAGAGTGTTTCAATAGCCATCAGTGTTCGTTCTTTTAGTTCAGCATCACTCATTGTCAGCGCTATGAAAAAAAAAGAAAAGCAACAATTCAATTAATTACCTTTTACACACATATTTCAAATGTTTATAAAATGTTAGTTTCGAGTGATACCAAATATTTGTGATACAACACGTGTTATAAAGAACCATTGCATGTAAAGCACGTGTTATAAGGCATTAATGGAAACCTCATACTGACCAGGCGTATTACATATTAAAATGTGATGTAAAGCCATAGTGCAGCAGTGTATTGATGCATCCTGTAAAACAACCTACTTGCAAATTCTTTAATGGCTATATGCAGTTATTTATGGTTGGGGAAAGATGCGCTGACGTGAATAATTATATGCAGTTTTTAAAAGAAGTGCCATGTTCCATATTTTACATAAGACGAATGGGTACTGGTGCCTAGCCAAATATGGAACATCATTGCATAGCGTTTTCACGGCCCACTAACCCAATCTGTTACAAAAGAATACATAATAGGTTCCAAGATTCATGCCGAGTGAGAAACTTTAAAAGCTCACACAAAATTGAAACATAAATTAGAATTATAGTAAAGCTAAAATACCTTGATTTCCCGTGAAAACGCGTTGATCATAAAGAATGCCATCCGATAAATATCTCCAAGTCTTTCTCCAAACATGGTCGGGTCTATCCATGGATGATGATAGCAACATTGTCACGAAGAGCTTGCGTAAAAATGGACCTGAACCCCAATGATGCGCCTCTTTGATGGCCTCGACAAAGTCACGATCATCTTGTAAAAATCCCATCGCAAAGCATGCGTCTCTAAAAGTTTTGAGTTTTTTACCGTCAACCGTCTTGATGTCTTGATAGCATAGAGGACCTTTTTTGACGGTGAGCATCATCCTTAAATAAAACAACTCTCCAGTGCTTTGAGGAACCCAAATGAGGCGACCAATAGTATACCCTTGTTTCCTAGGTTTCCAACTTTGACTTCGTTTATGATAAACAAATTTAGAAACAAAGTCTCCATAAGTTAGTGATCTTCCTTCTTCATAGATTTTGTTATCCTCGAACCAAGCTGTAAACATAGACTCTGTCACACTTGGTTTGAGCAACACATCACCAACCTGCTCGTAGTCTTTGTAGTACACAGTTTTCACCTTCCATGTGAAAAAATAATCTCTCTACTGCTGGTTTTTTGCCATGTATGGAATAAGAAAATATCCTCCAACATGCCTCACTCGGGGAGATGTATCGACAATCCAAATATTGTTTGATCTCGTCAACGTTGTTTTTGTCTTGGCCTTGAATGATTGCTGAAATTCTATCGGAACCCTTGTTTATATATTTGAAAAGGTATTTGATAGAAGTACTTTGGTTGCACCATTCCATGTTAATATGGGCTTCGTACTTCAACAACAAACTTGGATTGTGAGGAACAACATGACCACTATGAAAGATGATGCCATTTTTTTCGATTGTGTGTCAGTTGTTTCTTCTCCTATAAATCGGATAGCCGTCTTGGTCCACTATAGTCGTAGGTTGAAATTTCTTAGGGTAAAACTTGGTGCACCTCATATCTTTCGTGCAAGGTGCGTTGGGATTTGCCAAACCACAAGGACCATGAACCATGTGAGATTTGACTATTTTATACAACCGAGGGTGTGTTTCGGGATCGGGCACTTCACCACTGATGATCTTATCAATGTCTTCTGGACCTGGATATTTGTTTGAAGGATGCAAGAAGATCAATATATGGGCATGAGGCAATCCTCTCTTTTGAAACTCAATGGTATACATATCTACCATTGGAAAAGCAACAACAAATTAGCATTACTGTTAGAATTTATATAAGGAAATCAAAGTTTAGGAAAAAAAACTCACAAGCAAGTACTTTCCCAAGAACTCCTTTTTTGGTTAAATCTGTAAGCAATTGATCAAACTTGATTTTGAAAACTCTTGAAATGATATCCGATCGATCTTGAGGCTTCAAATGAAGAGGTTCGAGTACTCTTTGAATCTCAGGCCAATTTGGATTACAGGTAAAGGTAATAAACAAATCTGGAAATCCAACTTTACTGCATATAGCCATACCGTCATAGTAAAGTTGGCCCATGCTCGTTTGCCCATGCTTAAACCTGGATTTTGACTCTGCTCTCCCTCTTCATTTAAAGAGTTGTACTTGGACACTCGAAGCTTTGGTTGATTTTTCCGTAGCCATTCAAGTTTCTCGGACTCCAACATAGTGTAACCATCGACCAGAAATTGTTGGAACAACCTTCTAGAAGATAACAAAGTCTTAGCCTCGTTTAACCTGGTTTGAATGCGAAAGGCAAGAAATTCGCGAATTGTGAGCCTATTCCTCATGCTATTTTCGTTGACAGGCAAGTCCCTTTGAGCGACATCTGGTCTATAACTGTCCTCACCATAAGGAAAAATCAAAGGATACTGGTAAGCCATGTAAGCGGCATGGAGTTCGTTGATTCTCTGAAGTCGTCCTCCTCTTGTTTGCATTATGATATCCCTCATTTCTGCCGTGTCAATATCACCAACAACCAAGGCTGCAACTTCAGACACAGTAGGTTGATTATACACTCTCCCATCGGTGGATCGGCTAGAAATAAGTCGTAGCTTCAGGTTTTGAGTGTCCCCACCATTTAACCATTGTCTCGCCATTTGAAAGCTCTTAGCATGGGGATTGAATTCATAAAGCATACTGGACAACTGGTTGACGACAGCAGGATCAATGATCTCTTTGTTCCTTGCAATCCAAACAAACTTTCATTAATTCATTCACAAAAACAGTACATTCCAAGAAGAAATAACTACATTATATAATTCAGCTTACAACCAAAAACAGTGAGTAATAACAGGTAATTACCTTAGGCCATGCATCCGGTTTTCCACCTCATTTTCGGTGTCATAAATATATAATTGAGCAAATTTCAGTTTTCCACCTTGCGGAGGCAACAAACTTCCTATTCGATGACATGTTTGACCTTGTATCCTCAAGGTTGGGGGACCACGGCCATCGTTAAAACGATTGTCAAACTTGGCTCCGGGTGATGTAAATGCAAACATCATATTGTAAAGTCGGATATGTTGTTGAAACTTCTTGCTCACCGTATTGTCATGATCAAACAAAAGTTTTGCAAGCTGTTCCGGAGGCTGTCTTAGGATTGGTAGTTCAACTTTTCCGTTTCCACAACACATCATAAACTTTGGGTTTTCTGAATGTGTACTTTTGTGCATCCTCTCTTGATACCACATCATTGATTTACAAAAGCCACATTCGATAAGAGGGGAACCGATATCGTAATATTCTACATAAGCAAACAATGTATCAATGTTAGAAAAGGAACAATTTCGTGGCACAATAGTGTTAGGTGGAAACTAAATGTTCTGGTGAAAAAAGCTGACCTTCTGAATACCCCCCCCCCCCCCCCCCCCCCCCCCCCCGCGTTGTAGTTTATTGAAAAAGGTGCTTCATATTCGTCTGACTCCGAACAGTTATCATCTTCAGATAGGTAGGCTGTTATCAACAAACACAGTTAATTATACATTATCTTCTTTTGAGGTATTATTTAGATATGTATTTCAAATAGAAATGTACTTTCAAAATATGTTTTATGATAATACTTTTGAGTGACCGAACATAGTATTAAACATACCTGTAAAAGGGTCGTAGTCGCTATCATTGTCAGAGTCGCTATTAAAATCCATGTTGACTGTAGGTGTAAAAATCGGACATGTTGTCTTCGTTCTACGATGGTGGTTGTTTGTGGATTGTGACAACGACGACACATTGCCTTCATTAACAGACTGGTTTCTATCCATAGCTATGTCAACTCTAGGTGCTGATGTTGTAAACACATTCCTGCAGTTCATAAAAGTCTTATAAGTGATTATTATACGGTCATATATGTATTAAACAAAGTACATGATGATTGGTACCTTGCACGGGGTGTAAAAGTTGCAGTAGACTGCCCCATATTTATGGTATGGATATTGAGCAGTCTGTTTCCTCCCGATTGCAGGAATGAATCGGGCAATTGTTTTCTCGGCCTCCCTCTAGATGGCTTGGGAACTGTTGCAGACCTGTTTATAACATCCAATTCATGAAGTTGGCACTTATTAATTATCCATAGAGGCAATGTCACTGGTAAACTAACATTTTTGTTGGCTTCAATAAGAACCACTAAGTGCATTAAAAACCCTCTGCAATCTATTATAATGATGTAGTCACCTAATTATATAATCACATTTGGACTCCTGATAAAATACTGTAGTTAGGGCGAGAATTACAACAGTTCAAGCACTCAAATCGGATGGTACTAATTCGAAAAGAAGGGGGCGAGAACCGTATAGTGACAGTGATAGTGATGATGACGACGAAGATGATGTGCCGTTCTCCTCAAAACAAAATGACCCTTATGCTATGAATCTCGAAGAGAGACAGGAATGGAGGAGGAAAATTCTGCAGGTTATGGATAAGAAACCTGATATTCAAGAGGTTGTAGATACCGATGAAAAGAAGAAGATTCGGCAAAAGCTTATTAATGATTACCAACTTGTTGTGGAAGAGGAGGATCCTAATTGGCCTCAAGATGCTGATGGTTGGGGTTTCAGTCTCGGCCAGTTTTTCAATAAGATTACTATCCAAAACAAAAAGAAGGAAGTTGATGATGATGACAATGATGATGTTGATGATGATAAGGAAGTAGTGTGGCAAGATGACAACTACATTCGTCCTATCAAAGACATTAAGACTACGGAATGGGAGGAAACCGTGTTTAAAGACATTAGTCCCTTGATTATTGTCGTGCACAATCGGTATAGAAGGTTTGTTCTACTTCTACATTTAATCTTTGCTAGCTTGTCATACTATTCTACATTTTATACCTTAGCCCTATATTTGCTTGAGTAAGTAGATGATTTGATTTTCCTGCTACTGTATGTGTGAGGTGAGCAATGTAGTCAAGCACGATATCTTAAGTAGGACATGCCGGCTTGTGAAATATTGTACGGGCTGTTAGCATTAGCATTGCACGTAAGATCCTACCGAAGGAGAACATAGTAATTTCATACGTATATAAACACACATACAGAAAAACACGAAAACTATAATAGAGACACAAAAAAAAGCCCCAACACGTTTTTTTTTACGATGTTGTTTCAAAAAGCTCGGTCATGACCATTCTGACGAAGAAAACGATCTTTCCACGATCGTAGCATTCTCAGACATCCTTAACACGTAAGATCTTACAATCTTAAAATACATTACTTGATGATCTTGACTATACTGGAAATGAGTATTTTTTTTGGATTTCGGATTGTTTTAGAGAGAATAAGAGATGTGGTTTGAGAGAAAGAGATGGTTATGTATTTATATTATGATTCAGATACTAAGAACATGAGAGACCGCTCTTAACTTTTAACCTGATGTGCAGATAGATAGCCTCGGCATTTGGCTATAGTACCGATGACGTTGCTGTTACGCTTTTGAAGTTGGAGTGTTCTATATCTTGTTTACGATAAAGCAAGTCCAAACAATCTTAACTAACTTTTTCACATTTTTGCTTAGATGGCTAAGAAAAATACTGTAAATGATGGAACTTCATCAAATCAGGGCAGTGACATTGTTGTCTCTATTTAGTGTGTTCGTCACTCCATTGTACTTATTATTTTTACAATATCGATCATAACAGTAATTCATTTTTAAGTCAGACAGAGTTATAGAAAAATAGGAGATCTTATAAAAATGGTCCAATTTTTCTTACACTACAGTATCACTTAAAAATGGTCCTATGAAAGTATATACCACAAAACTATTATAATAATGTAGTCAACTAATTCTATAATCACATTTGGACTCCTGATAAAATAAAAAAATGTTGCTCAGGGCAGTGGCAATGTTGTACCTATTTTGTGTGTTCGTCCCGAGATACAGATTCGACGTGGCATTACCATCGGCTGCTGGTATAGCAAATTGTCTGGTCAAGTTCCTTGCCATATTTGGGATTCCATATTGATTCTTGGGCCTACCCCGACCTGGTCTGTTAGTTGCTGTAGCTCTGTTGAGAATTAAAGCCATGACTTGCTATATCAAAAGTATGTATAATAATTGCTATATATGTAAAAGCTTAGTAAATGGTTATATATGTAAAAAGCTTAGTAAATGGAAAATGGTTAAATGGTTATATATGTATCCAGCCTATATCACAGTTTCTAGAGGATAACGTCTGCTATACGAAACTTGAGTTATTTGGATCAAGCTTTACTTGACACACAAGTTAATGTGAACTGGGGCACTACCTCCCATTTGAGTTTGGCTCATCAACTATGTTTACTAAATAATTAAAGTTGTTCAAAAGAAGTCAGTAGAAGAAACTAACGTGGATATATTCGACGAACTTCCAGCCTCAATGACGATGTTGTCTTGTTCAGGCGACGGTTCAACATTAGAGGAAGGAAAAAGTACATCATTTTCCTTCGTATTAGAACTGGATGCAAAATTGGAAAATAGATTTCTTCCCAAAGTTTCCAGCTGGCAGGACCTGAAATTTGTCTTAAATTGGTGTCTTGATATGCTAGGTTCTGAACCTTCGAAACGTGCACTGAAGACAACAGGCGTTCCAGTTGTTTGAGCGTTGTTATTAATGTTATTAAACGATGCGGTCAAATCGAGCAAAGGTTGCCTCAGTGTTTTTGTCATTGGAGTATTCATCACGGTATCACCAGGCAGTAGTTGTTCAGGATTACCTTTTTGACGTTTGGAACGATTCTCTTTCAAAATCAACGATCTTTTTGATCGTGCCTTTTTCTCGTCAAGTTTTCTGTCAAAAGGGTCCATAGTTGGCAACACCCTAAACCTACAATAATCAAGCAAAATTCCAATGAATTCAGTTAGTAGGTGTAATTAAAAGACAAATGAACCAATGCCATTTACACCTACAACACCCAACATAACTATTATGTGTACACCAACCAATGCCATTTACTATACATTTAATGAACCAATGGCAGAGTGTAAAGTTTGGTTTGTTAAAAACGATTAAAGTTCATGCCATCAACAAATATAACTTGGTAGTTGCTCAAAATAAATGAGTCCCACCAACTGAATTAATTGAAAGTTGTCTCTTCTTTCAGATTATTATAAAATGACCATAATGAGAGGTAAGTAAAACATGTTTCAATAACAGGTTGGAATGATTTCACAGAATAACTTGAGGCCAAGCCTTTACAGAGCATTCAAACTAAGGTGAGTAACCCAGGCCCCCCACAACTTATTTTTGTACAACATAATAAACCAGCATAAGGTATTCCTCTATCAAGCTTAGCTTCTTTGTTTATAAGGGAAGCATAGGTGTTTATATTTTTGTATAATCTCAACTGTAGTGCATCCAAGACATTAACATTGACAGGAAGAGTATATATGTTTTATAGTTTCCATTGATTTTCAGATTTTAACAACAATGAAGATGGTTTACCTGAAAATCTCTATGTATGTTGTTAACAGTATGGGAGATATGTCCACACTTGCAACACAGGCATCCCATAATTCTGAGCCATTACTTTTATTGTTCAAGGTATGTTAGGTAATTGACTTATTCGTTAAAAGTTTCACATTGCCTAAGTTATGTTGATTTTCGTGAACATATCTAATTTTTAATTTTAAATGAAATCTTTATCTATAATCAACAATCTAAAAAACTTGTTTCAAAAATATAATGAAATCAAAGTGGATCAAAGTGTAGCATATAGGACTGCCAAAATTATAATGAAATCAAAGTGCAATTTTAATACACATCTACTGACACGTTTTGTACAAAGGCCATGTATAGATTTTAAAAGATATCAAAGTGTAGCATATAGGACTGTCAAATCCTTAGCTGAAATTGTCAAGTAAATATATAAAATGATTTAGCTGTTGCAAAAGTGAAATTTGATTGTATCTAAAAGTCTACATGTGTGCCATAGACCTCAAGAATTGTAACATTTAAACAGACTAAACATAAAAATGGCAATTGAAAAAGTAAAATTGAAAGTATAATTGTCATACCCCAAAATTTGCCCACACAATTTCTCTTACATAAATTCAAATCAATACGTAAAGCTCCTAGACAAATTCTCCTACACAAAGGCCCTGAACTAGGGTTTGGTTCTTTCAAAGGAAAATCACTGAATCAATGGCTCCAAGATATCCCATATGGCTCAATATATCCCACATTACCTCCATGACAAGTATCAAGGCCTATCTCAAAGTTCTGGCCCCTCAAGTGTTCAGAAAGTCAACAGTCGACTAATTGACCTAAAAAGTCAATTGTGGTCAAAGCAAAGTCAAAACTCCTGATTTTTTGTCAAGATCCTCATATTGAAGTATCATTCACCATATGATCAAGAATTGATCATGGTTCATCAAAGAAAGACAAAAAAATCAACAATTCAAAAAGTTTCTAAATTAGGGTTTTTTATAGGAAAAGTCAACTGAACTTTGACCAGCCATAACTCTCACATGGAACATCATAAATTTTCCATCCAAATCTCATTTTGAAGGAAATTTGATTCTCTACAATTTTGTCTCTCACATGCCAAGTCTAAAAATGCTTCATTTGAGAGATATGGACTAAAACATTATAGGTCATTTTCAAAAGTCAACAAAAAGTCATTTTTTTTTTCAAAAAGACACACAAGGAGCATGGAAAATGATTTTGATATGAGACTTAAGACACTGGTTAGAGGACTCCTTGACGTTTCTAAAAAGTCTTAGAACACTTCCATACCTCAAAAAATGAGAGAGATAGGCCTTGTCAAAGTTGAACTATTTTGGAAGGAAAAATGTGAAAGAATTTGGATTTTTTGCAAATGGGCCCAAAATCTCTTGATTCAATCTTGCTTCCCAAGTCATCTAGAAGATCCAAGACCAATGCCACGAAATTTTGATGATTATTTGATTTTTTATTGATTTTTTATTTATTAAAATATGATTTAAATCAAATAAATCAAAGAAAATTGAAAAGATTTGATTTAATTATATTTTTCAATCAATCCAATCTTCAATAATATCCCATAATCACTAATAATTCGTGCTAAGGCTAATTGGTTGGAAAAATTGGATTCTTGACCAAAGTTAGAAACTTTAACAAATCAAATTTTCTCAATATGCAAATCTAAGATTGAAGAAGATTTGATTCAATTTCTGTTGCCCTAGTCATTCTCCTATAAGTACTTAATGGAACAAAAACCCTATAGAGAAAAAAATTCGGCCTCAAGACCCCTAGTGCCATTCGAGAATTTTGAAGAAAATTGAGAACGTGAATTCTGAGTTGGAGGATAGTTCAAGAACTTCTAAGCATTGGTTCACACTCTTGGAGGTTCATTAAAGCTTTCTGGATCCTTTCTCTGCCTCAGCACCCCCAGAAATCCCTCAATTAAGCTAAGGTATGTCGTTTCGGATTCAAGGTCGAATGCATCAATTCACGCATAATTCATGGATTTTGCTTGCATATTAATGTTTGTGATGCTTCTGTGAACGATTCTGGACATTTAATCGAATTTCTGTGCGTGTTTAGGGACGATTACCATATTAGGGTTCGTCTTTTGATTTTAGGGGTTTTTTTATCTAGAAGGTTTTGGACCCAATAATTGGTTCAGGTGAGTTCGCATGAACGAGAGGGTCACGATTATGGCCTTAGATTTGATTGTTATGCGCGTATGAGTGTCTTTGCAATATACAGGTGTAATAGGTACGCTCTTTTTACAGCCAGTCTGTTAAAAGCGCTGTAAAAGACTATTTACAGGTTCTTGACGAAGAAGATGATGAGTTGTCATCATGTTACTGGTCAGATTTCAAAATTCCCGCGCGCTGGCCATTATTGATTTTGTTTCATGTATTTTGTATTGAACGCGTACATTTAACACAAGCGACGCTTGGCTGGGATGGTAAGAAGCTCTTGTGTGAACTGTGAAGGCGTGGGTTCAATCCCCACTTCCCTTCATATTATTTTGGTAAGAGGCAACGTTCAAATCCCATACACGCTGTAGCGGTAAAAATGTGACTCGACGCGTTTATCGCGCGCTCGAAGTACAACAGAGTCGCCACCGAACTTTATTTATTCCAAAAGGAAAGGGAAAATATCGATAAAACCCACGGATAAAAAGAAAACGGATAAGATGGTCATCGCAACCAAATTTTAGGTTCGGGAGTCGGTTAAGCAAGGGGAAGGTATTAGCACCCCTCACTTCCATCGTACTCGATGGGACCCATTTAGTTAGTTTAGTGTTTGAGTGTTAGCGTAATGTTTGTGTTCTTTAACTTATTAATCGAGAAAAGATAAAAGAAAAGGTTTTTTTATTATTATGCTCGCCAAGACGTTTGTATCTTGTGCCTACGTATTCCCTAGTGCAATGGGAAAGTCAGAGCAATCGTAGTTCGGACTAGAACCAAGAAATGTTTGTTGGTTGAATTTAGCGAGAGGTACTCGATCGCTTTCAAATGGAAATACTACGCGCACATGGATATGAGATCACTACAAGAATGGATAACTAAATCAAGATAACACATGATTTTGGCCATCATCGCATTCGAGTGGAAGATATTCGATCTTCACATGTGGAAGTATGTTCGTATTGAAAATTGGATAAGTGTCTCGTTTATGAAAAGAGTTTTAAAAGCCATAAGGCAAAAAGGTTTGAATGAAATTGAAGTTGTGTTTTAAAGGGACATTTAGCAAAGGATTGAGCATAGGTGTGCACCTAGCGCGTCTTTACCCAAGGTATTGAACAGGAGCGAGCCCCATTGTCACTTGTTGTCCTTGTTAATTAATGTATTCAAAAGATCAAGGTATTCAAGAGGTGTGCACCCCTTGTCACTTAACCTCTTGGTTTGCTTAAAGTGTTTTAATTCAAAAGATCAAGGTATTCAAGAGGTGTGCACCCCTTGTCACAGGATCTTTCGGTTTGATTAGTGTGTTTGGATTCAAAAGATCAAGGTATTCAAGAGGTGTGCACTTCTTGTCACTTGATCACTTTGATTTTATTAATGTGTTTTGATTCAAAGGATCAAGGTATTCAAGAGGTGTGCACTTCTTGTCACTTGATCACTTTGATTTGATTAATGTGTTTTGATTCAAAGGACCAAGGTATTCAAGAGGTGTTCACTTCTTGTCACTTGATCACTTTGACTTTATTAATGAAAGGTTTTTAAAAAAAGTATTAATCCAAAAGAATCGAGGTATTCAAGAGGTGTACACCCCTTGTCACACGATCTTTCGGTATGATTAAGAAAAAAGAGTTTTCAAAAAGGAGAAGCTCGACGTTGGATCGAGAATTATTTGAAACGACTTGGCATTGGACCAAGATTTATTGATTTTCGAATTGTGAGATTAATCTAATATTTTTGGTATTTTTAATATGAGAAATAAATAAAAGTCAAATTATAACATATTTTTGTATTTTTTGAAAATTATATTAGAAAACAAAACAAATAAGATATCATGAAATAAAATTAAATTGGGCTTAAAAAATAAATGAATGGGTGTATGGAGCAATAGCAATGGGGTTAAGGCCCAAGAAAATAATTAAAGAAAGACTAACAGCAAAAATGAAAATAAAAAAAATATAATAAAGCTAGTTGAGCCGGACCGGGTCGGGTCAGATGGAACCCGGACCCGGCTCCACTCCTAACAAATCAAAGAAACCTAAAACAGAGAGGCAACAACGCCTCTTTCTCCTTCTTTGTATCTATCGTGATCTCTGCATTTTCAAAAGGCAAAAACGAAACTTAAACTCTCCAACTCTCTCGTTTCGTTCAACTATGGCTACAACAACAACAATCGAAACCAACACACATCCCTCTCGTTCTCTAGCTCTGTTCTCTCTCGGTGACACTCTCAATCGCAAACGGATAAATCAAGCACACAAATCCCAATTCCCAGTAAGAACCCTAAATCTATGAAGGATGGCCGCGCCCCTCTTCCTCTCAATTTCTCTGAAATTCAATCCGAACAAAACAAACATGGCGGAAATCGAACAACAACCAAAAGAACAATGGAATCTATTTACACTATCCAAACAATCATGAAATCAACAACAAGAAATAATAAATGACGAAAAGAAAGAAGGAAAATCTAAGGTATGCTTCTTGTTACCCTTGTTTACGATTCAATCTTCCTCTTCTGCTCCTTCCTTCTGCGAATGCTTCTACGATTGATGTGGTGAGGTGTGTTGAATTTGTTGATGGTGTTATATGCAGGTGAATGAATGAATGTTAAGAGGGTGAGTATTGATATGTGAAGAGTGAGTTTTAACAGAGTTGTGTTTCTGTTTGAGGTTTGTGTAGATTTATGGGGAGGATTGTCGGACAAAGGTTTGGTGGTGAATGGTGAAGGTTCTGTTATTACTGTGAGGTTGAGGGTGTTGTGAAGGTTGTATGGGAGTGCAGGTTAATGTGTATTATGGAAGGGTTTCCTTTGGTGTTTGGAGGAAGTTATCTGTAGTGAATTTGGCGGAGAGTTTGATCCGTTTTTTTTTCTCCCCCTGCTTGTGCTGTGAATGAGTTTTTATAGATGGTATTGTGGGATTTTGGGGGGAAAAAAAGGATGGAATTTGAACTTTTTTGATAACCTGTTGTGTGTCTTTTTGCTGCAGGTTGGTGTGTTGCCATTTGTGTGCAACTACTGGACAGATCAGAGCAGGTTTTGGACCATTTCTTTTGGCTTGGCATGGCATGGATAGCAAGATGGAGCAGATTTTTGTTTGTTTTCTGCAGGGAGAATGCAGAGTTTTTTTTGTACCGTTATGTTTGGACTGTATAGTAGGGTGGTGGCAGAACACCTTTGGTGGACCATTTGCTTGAAGAAAAAACGTGAACATGATGTAGAACCAAAAAGAGTGGCTTCTCAACCAAACAAAAAGACCATCTTGGGCTACAAATTTAAATGGGCCCTTACAAAAATAACTTCCTCTATTTTATCTCTAAAACTAAAATAAACTTCAATAAAAAATAACAAAAAAACATTAATTCTAAAAAACAAAATTAAATTAGAAATTAAGACAAACATCTCTATAAAAATAAAAATAATAATAATAATAACAACAACAAACAACCATTCTAAATAAACAGAAACTTAGATAAATAAGCAAATATGTGAATGCAAAAGTTATTTTTGTTGACTTTAAGTAGAAGTCAATTTTTGAATATGAATTGTGGCATGCCTAAACGAATGAATTGTCTAGGGCAAAAATTGGGGTGCGACAGATGCCCCTATTTAATTATCTTGAGCCTGACGTCAATGGCGGAAAGTAATTAAATACAAAAGGATCCAAATTTTTGTCCTTCATATGCAAATGAAATGCAATGCATGGACTCTTTTTTTTGTTATTTTGAATGCAATATGGTATGAGACGGATGTTGAACTCTGTGGGGAATAAGATAAACTAATGTTGGATAGACTTGGAAAAGAGAGATAAAACTCTGGGTAAAAATACAGTAGAAGTGTCTAAGAGTGACATTAGACGGAGAAAAACACCTTATTGTGGTAAAGGCAAAGAAGACCATCGACTTTAGCTAATGTACTAAAGATGGAAATGAGACCTCTTATCAACTAATGTACTGATAAAAGATGAAAAGGATACACGACTTTAGTTAATGTACTAAAGAAGGAAAAACGATTATATCATCAGTTAATGTACTGAAGATGTGAAACAAATCGATCTGCATCAGTTAATGTACTAATGAGGGAAACAAGAGGGAATTGTCATCAGCTCATGTACTGACGAAAGGAAATCCTATACCAGTTAACATACTGATAAGGCAAGAAGAAAAAGGCCGACGTCGGTTAATGTACTGACGAAGAGAAGCCCTATACCAGCTAACGTACTGATAAGGATGAGACAACCATGATCAATCATCGGCTAACGTACTGACGATAGAAAACAGGAGACTTTTGATATCAGCTAATGTACTGATGAAAGTCCCGCATCAATTAATGTACTAATGACGGGAAATGAAAGTGCATATTATCAATTAATGTACTGATAATAGCAAGAAGTGGTGAATGACATCAGCTAATGTACTGATGAATAAAAGTAAATTGACATTATCAGCTAATGTACTGATGAATATAAGACGAAACTGCTTTGGTAAATGCCAAGTGAGTTGGACTTTGATCTCAAGGTAAGATGTTTGATAACAACGAAACCTTGAAAGAATGCAAATGAGTATGAATTTTGTTTCTATGCATGATATTGAATTTTTCTATGCATGAGATGTGAATGTAATGTAATGCAATCGGTTATGACAACTGATGTAGACTCTTTTGTGAGGGTAGATCGAAACTCTGATTCCTCAACACAAGAACACTGCCAATCATGGTCTTGTCACACTGATGATCCTCTTGGAAGGACTGATAAACTGCTTGGGGATTGCTGAGGACGACTGCCCCTGACTGGCTGATTGTTACCTGATCGTTGCTTCAGTCCTTGAAATGAAAGTTGGGAACGCTTGCCCCAGTATAAGTCTTGAACAACAGGATCTTGAAGTAACGTGCCCCTGATAGGATCACTGATCGAGTTTCTCGACTGTTTGAACTTCCTAAAAGATGAGTACTTGCAAATAAAATGTTCATTCAAAGATGGTAATTTTAATGTGATGCTCAAAGCATATTTTGAAATAAAAAATCATTTATTGAATGATATTATTGATGTAAAGAAAATGAATCAAAGGTCCAAACACAATGGTCTAGACATTCAAAGTGATGGATAAAGCAAAAGGTATGGTAAAACAAACGATTTGCAAAGATCTTAAGGAGTCAGGTTAACGCAACCTTGTTGTAGCATGCTTTCAAAATAAGACCTTGCTTCAATTAGGTCTTTTGAAGGTTGTAACGTGGCTTGGTTCACGGTTTTAGAAACAAAGGATATAGGCTCAAAAACATTTGTACCCACCCCATTCTTCGTGATGAACTTCAATCCTACGCTCAGTTAACTCAAATTATGCATTCAGGTTCCAAAAGGCTTTTGGACTTGCACCTATGATAATGATGATGGTTTAAAGACCAAGGGAATCTTTGAGATGGCAGTCACTTCTTCCTTTTGATAGTCACAACGTTTTATTGTTATTCAAGGAATTTATTGACTTCTCTTTTTTGCTTTATATCCCTATCTTTTGCCTGAACTGTTCCATTTGAGATCACAGTCAGCGGGATGCCCTAGTTTTGCCTAAGTCTCCTTCGTAGGTTTTGACTTAGCTGGCTTTTTTTTGAAATATTTGTTTGTTATCGGAAAGATAATGACTGCCTTGATAACGATTGATGATAACCATCTTGGTCACTTTTGATTGAAACCCTTATTGAAAGGCGTACTTAATGATTCTCTTGAATTTGGATGCACAAATAAATTAACTGAGAACTACCCTGCCCCAGGTTAAAATTGCGGTTTTTTCGTTTAAAAAAGAAACTCCAACTTCGAAGGCTCAGAGGGGTTGACAAGGGATTAACTTCCTTATTTCTCCAGTGTTTGGGATTGAAACAATGCCTTTACATCATCAGCAAAGTTTTATTTGAAAGCATATAATTCAACAATTTTGGGTATTTCGTTGTCATCATCCTCCCTCCAATCTTTGCATAAAACACAAGTTTAATAAAGAGAGTCAACAAGAGATATATTTTTGTTTTTTTTTTTGAAAGAGAAAGCATAAAGAAACACACAATGGATGTAAATGGATTGATTCAAATATGCAATGTTCATTTCATTAAACTTAACATTCAGGAACAAACAAAGTTCAATGCAGTACACAATACAACACAAGGAATTTGCAAACAGAAGGAAACAAGGACTAGTGAATAATCAGTGACGAGGATGATTTGTCATGTCTGATATACTGGCTCTTCAACTGGATAACTTTCGCTCTTAGCAAATCTTGGCCTCGTTGAGGTTCTTCTATAGTCTTCAGATTCATGCCTCCAGTTCAATGTGTTGAGGAATCAACATGACGGTAGACAGGCCACTTGAGGGTGAAGACAGATGAAATGAGTCTTTTGTTGACAACTTGAATGTATGAATGCATATGCTTGATTTTTTTTTATGCATGAATGATGCAATGTCATATGATATGGAATTCAACACGATGCTATACAAAGATTGAATTAAAATGAAAAATGTAAATGGATGACAAAACTTAATAAGACAGTTCTATGTTCTTTTACCCAAGAATCCCCTCACAAGGTTAGCTCTAAGGTTTTTGATAGTAGAGATGTCTACATCACCATAGATGGAACGGGTTCTAAAGGTCCTTGGAGTTAACGACGAAATCAGATTTCCATCATGCGACGGGTGAACCATCTTATGATGAATTTCATGAATAAGTCTCCTCCAAGTGGGGTTTTCGTATTAGCCGTTCAAGGTGTTCACCTTGGGGACTAGCACTACACAACCACCTCCTAACTTATGTTTTTCTCTTGTTTTTCAAAGCTCGGGTTGAGAGCTTCACTCAAGTATCATTCCCATACCCACAAATGAGTATATACAAAAATAAATAAAAAGCGATAAAGCAAGAGTAAAGGGACATAAATAATACAAGAATAAATATAAAGAACGTAAGCATAAAAGACGCAAGAATAAACAAACAAAAGAAAACACTCAAACATAAACAAACTAAACTAGGGTTGACCCTCTTAGGATTGTATGTCCCCAACAGAGTCGCCACTTTCTGTAGCGGTAAAAATGTGACTCGACGCGTTTATCGCGCGCTCGAAGTACAACAGAGTCGCCACCGAACTTTATTTATTCCAAAAGGAAAGGGAAAATATCGATAAAACCCACGGATAAAAAGAAAACGGATAAGATGGTCATCGCAACCAAATTTTAGGTTCGGGAGTCGGTTAAGCAAGGGGAAGGTATTAGCACCCCTCACTTCCATCGTACTCGATGGGACCCATTTAGTTAGTTTAGTGTTTGAGTGTTAGCGTAATGTTTGTGTTCTTTAACTTATTAATCGAGAAAAGATAAAAGAAAAGGTTTTTTTATTATTATGCTCGCCAAGACGTTTGTATCTTGTGCCTACGTATTCCCTAGTGCAATGGGAAAGTCAGAGCAATCGTAGTTCGGACTAGAACCAAGAAATGTTTGTTGGTTGAATTTAGCGAGAGGTACTCGATCGCTTTCAAATGGAAATACTACGCGCACATGGATATGAGATCACTACAAGAATGGATAACTAAATCAAGATAACACATGATTTTGGCCATCATCGCATTCGAGTGGAAGATATTCGATCTTCACATGTGGAAGTATGTTCGTATTGAAAATTGGATAAGTGTCTCGTTTATGAAAAGAGTTTTAAAAGCCATAAGGCAAAAAGGTTTGAATGAAATTGAAGTTGTGTTTTAAAGGGACATTTAGCAAAGGATTGAGCATAGGTGTGCACCTAGCGCGTCTTTACCCAAGGTATTGAACAGGAGCGAGCCCCATTGTCACTTGTTGTCCTTGTTAATTAATGTATTCAAAAGATCAAGGTATTCAAGAGGTGTGCACCCCTTGTCACTTAACCTCTTGGTTTGCTTAAAGTGTTTTAATTCAAAAGATCAAGGTATTCAAGAGGTGTGCACCCCTTGTCACAGGATCTTTCGGTTTGATTAGTGTGTTTGGATTCAAAAGATCAAGGTATTCAAGAGGTGTGCACTTCTTGTCACTTGATCACTTTGATTTTATTAATGTGTTTTGATTCAAAGGATCAAGGTATTCAAGAGGTGTGCACTTCTTGTCACTTGATCACTTTGATTTGATTAATGTGTTTTGATTCAAAGGACCAAGGTATTCAAGAGGTGTTCACTTCTTGTCACTTGATCACTTTGACTTTATTAATGAAAGGTTTTTAAAAAAAGTATTAATCCAAAAGAATCGAGGTATTCAAGAGGTGTACACCCCTTGTCACACGATCTTTCGGTATGATTAAGAAAAAAGAGTTTTCAAAAAGGAGAAGCTCGACGTTGGATCGAGAATTATTTGAAACGACTTGGCATTGGACCAAGATTTATTGATTTTCGAATTGTGAGATTAATCTAATATTTTTGGTATTTTTAATATGAGAAATAAATAAAAGTCAAATTATAACATATTTTTGTATTTTTTGAAAATTATATTAGAAAACAAAACAAATAAGATATCATGAAATAAAATTAAATTGGGCTTAAAAAATAAATGAATGGGTGTATGGAGCAATAGCAATGGGGTTAAGGCCCAAGAAAATAATTAAAGAAAGACTAACAGCAAAAATGAAAATAAAAAAAATATAATAAAGCTAGTTGAGCCGGACCGGGTCGGGTCAGATGGAACCCGGACCCGGCTCCACTCCTAACAAATCAAAGAAACCTAAAACAGAGAGGCAACAACGCCTCTTTCTCCTTCTCTGTATCTATCGTGATCTCTGCATTTTCAAAAGGCAAAAACGAAACTTAAACTCTCCAACTCTCTCGTTTCGTTCAACTATGGCTACAACAACAACAATCGAAACCAACACACATCCCTCTCGTTCTCTAGCTCTGTTCTCTCTCGGTGACACTCTCAATCGCAAACGGATAAATCAAGCACACAAATCCCAATTCCCAGTAAGAACCCTAAATCTATGAAGGATGGCCGCGCCCCTCTTCCTCTCAATTTCTCTGAAATTCAATCCGAACAAAACAAACATGGCGGAAATCGAACAACAACCAAAAGAACAATGGAATCTATTTACACTATCCAAACAATCATGAAATCAACAACAAGAAATAATAAATGACGAAAAGAAAGAAGGAAAATCTAAGGTATGCTTCTTGTTACCCTTGTTTACGATTCAATCTTCCTCTTCTGCTCCTTCCTTCTGCGAATGCTTCTACGATTGATGTGGTGAGGTGTGTTGAATTTGTTGATGGTGTTATATGCAGGTGAATGAATGAATGTTAAGAGGGTGAGTATTGATATGTGAAGAGTGAGTTTTAACAGAGTTGTGTTTCTGTTTGAGGTTTGTGTAGATTTATGGGGAGGATTGTCGGACAAAGGTTTGGTGGTGAATGGTGAAGGTTCTGTTATTACTGTGAGGTTGAGGGTGTTGTGAAGGTTGTATGGGAGTGCAGGTTAATGTGTATTATGGAAGGGTTTCCTTTGGTGTTTGGAGGAAGTTATCTGTAGTGAATTTGGCGGAGAGTTTGATCCGTTTTTTTTTCTCCCCCTGCTTGTGCTGTGAATGAGTTTTTATAGATGGTATTGTGGGATTTTGGGGGGAAAAAAAGGATGGAATTTGAACTTTTTTGATAACCTGTTGTGTGTCTTTTTGCTGCAGGTTGGTGTGTTGCCATTTGTGTGCAACTACTGGACAGATCAGAGCAGGTTTTGGACCATTTCTTTTGGCTTGGCATGGCATGGATAGCAAGATGGAGCAGATTTTTGTTTGTTTTCTGCAGGGAGAATGCAGAGTTTTTTTTGTACCGTTATGTTTGGACTGTATAGTAGGGTGGTGGCAGAACACCTTTGGTGGACCATTTGCTTGAAGAAAAAACGTGAACATGATGTAGAACCAAAAAGAGTGGCTTCTCAACCAAACAAAAAGACCATCTTGGGCTACAAATTTAAATGGGCCCTTACAAAAATAACTTCCTCTATTTTATCTCTAAAACTAAAATAAACTTCAATAAAAAATAACAAAAAAACATTAATTCTAAAAAACAAAATTAAATTAGAAATTAAGACAAACATCTCTATAAAAATAAAAATAATAATAATAATAACAACAACAAACAACCATTCTAAATAAACAGAAACTTAGATAAATAAGCAAATATGTGAATGCAAAAGTTATTTTTGTTGACTTTAAGTAGAAGTCAATTTTTGAATATGAATTGTGGCATGCCTAAACGAATGAATTGTCTAGGGCAAAAATTGGGGTGCGACACACGCCACTGGAGAAAAGCGCATGGTGAGACCACGCATCTATGCCGTTGAGGAGTTGCAAGGACAGATCTAACGCCTCCAAGTCTGCAGATGCATCATAGGCCCTCAACGTGAGCAACACCTGATTACAAGCTAAGTTTTCCAAAAAAATCTTCTTTTTATTTACATGATGTTTTATTTGTTTGTATTTATATGTTGTTTTTTTTTTGTTGTTTTTTTTATATAAAAATTATATTCTAAAAATTTCCTTTTATATATATACATATGTATATAATATTAACATTTATTTTTTTTTAAATTATTTTTTTAATATATATATTTATTTAATTAGAGATATTATTTATATATTTTCAAAAATTCATATGTGTCTTATTTTTATTCAAAAAAATTCATAAAAAATATTCTCTTGGTCCGATTTTATTTTTCTCGATTTAATTAATTAGGTCGCGAGACCAATAATTAATTAAATCGTCTACGTTATTTAATTCGAACCCTAATCAGGGTTTACGAAGATCACACTCTACACTGAATATTTCTTTTGTGCCTTTTCAGGGTTATCAACATGGTTCCTTCCGACAATGCGCCCGATAAAAAACCCAGAGCTAAGTACCTTATCTTTAAAGTCTATTATGTTTCCTTTTAAAATTAGGGTTTGTCTTGCCTTCATACTTTTTGCCTTTGCCTTTTTCAGGGTTACCTCCGAGGCTTCCCGCCAACCATATCAGATCAAATTCGAAGCTAAGTGCCTATTTACTTTGTTTATTTTAATTTTCTTTATATCTTTATTTTTAAGGTTAATAGCATTTGCCTCCGAACCGATAATGCACTCACCCCTCTATTTATTCTTTCTTTTCCAATTTTCAGGGTTTGTCGACTGTCAAAGCTACGTGTATTGGTAACCCTAAACCCTAACTCTAATTTTTTTTAATTGTTTAGTTATATCCCCTGGTTTCAATTCCCCTCTCCTCCGCTGGTTTCAATTTCCCTCCCCCGTTACTGCTTTAACTATTAACTGCTGTGGTTAGTAATTTTAGGGAGTGATAACTTTGAATTGAACCTAGAATCACTAATTATAAGATAATATTCTGAATTTAACCACATGATTGTTGCACACACGCACGCTTTTGAGGTAACCTCTCTGTTGCCTTGTTGCCTGTTGCCTGTTGCCTGTTGCCTTTGTGTTTTTTTCAGAATAAGCCATGTCCCTCGAATACGAGGATACCTCAGCCATGCTGCCTCGATAAATAAAGGGCATACGACCCTAATGATGCTGCCTTCGATACACTATATGACCTCGACCCTCGGAAGTTGCCTACCGAAAAGGCTGAGGTATCCTCTGGTTGCCTACGAATAAGGCTGTTCCGGTCTTTCCCTTAGACTACCTGCCCCTCTATGGCATGGGTCAGTCTTTGGCGAACGACAACGCGATGATCCTTCAATCTCCAAATGAAAGGCTTCCTGCCCCCTTATGGCAAGGATAGACCCTTTCACCCTGAAAGGCTAAAAGAACAGATTTTCAAACTATAAGGTAAATTGCCCTTAATTTCTTTGCCTTGCTCTAAAGTTTTTCTATATTCTTTCTCAAAATTCTTCAAAAAAGGCTACGTTCATTTACGAGCTAAAGTCCTTGTTTCTTCATCTTCTATACATTTCTAAACTTTTGGTTTCAAAACGAGCAAAGCAATTAAGAGCCCATGGAAAACCATGGATGCAAAGGGTGCCTTACACCTTCCCTTTGCCTAATTACCCCCGAACCCTGTTTTCTTCAAAAAAGGTTTTTTCCTGTTCTTTTAGCCTTTCTATTTAATTTGGATAAAATAAAAGTCGGTGGCGACTCATGCTATCCGCAACATTTCTAATAAAGTCAGTTCACCGTATTACAGAACTGGCGACTCTGCTGGGGATAAATTTCGATAAAAGAGGGGTTACCTTAAAAGTTTAGGATTCACTTTAAATGTTTTCTATTGTTTGTTTTGCTTGTTTTAATTTCCAAGGCTGTTTTGGGAATTCTGCTGTGTGAAAGGTCCTACACCCGGATCTAGTGTACCTTAAGTATGTGGCATGAGACCAGGAAAGCTGTACGACATGTATCGTTATGGTTGGACTGGTGGCCACCGTTAGTGCGACACTTTGGTTTATCCTGATGGCCCTTGAATCTGATCGAGGAGACATTTGGCTACCGCGTGGTGTCATGAGCACTAATTCGCCTTTAGAACCTTAGTTGAACTTGACTTTGGCTTATAAGAAGTAGCGAGATGGCTGGCTTCGGATTCCTGACTGGAGCCGGTTGATACTCGACGCTACACTCATTGAGATTGGACTCAAGGGATGCTTTTGGCTGGCCGATTGAGTGCTATGTTGAGATAATGCCCATGAGAAAGATCAGGGATATGAGCACCATAGAACCTGGTTACTTTTTAGGACAGGATGAACCAACTAAACGAAAGGAAGAAGGGTACATACCTCTGGACCACGTGCAAGCCTAACCATAAGGCAAAATTGTGTGACTTGTGTGACTTGCGTGACTTGTTGGTGTTTGCTACTAACCTTCGTTTCCTTGCAGGTTTTGTTAAAAGGACTTGTTTGTCCTTACTACCCCACACTACGCCTAATGAACTGCATTCGCGTAACATCATGACATCATGACATCATAAGCATAACATGATTTAACTAACCCTTTCAAGGATCTTAGGAATTTAGGACGCACAATTTCAGGTGCCCTTATCAAAGGTTGATTTCCTAATCAAGGGGCAAGAGGATTTATTTTCCTCTAGCCATGTCCTTTCAAATTCAGAAGTATCCCGAATCAGAGGCGATGACCCACTCGATATGGTGAGCTTGATTCCCAAAGAAAGACGTTCAAAGACAAAAATCAGATTTCTTCAAACAAAAACGCGACCAAATCACTTTCTAATGTTGCTATCTAAATTCCTAAAGATCCTTGAAAAACATTGCACCTGCATTCATAACATCACATCACAGGTTTCTACCACAGGTTTCTCACCTCCTCGCTGTTTATTTCAGCATCATGAATCTCGAGCAATCAGTCAAAAATCTTCAGGCTCAGAACAACCAGTTCCAGAAAATAATCTTTCACTTGGCCAAGGGGCAAGAAGAATTAAAGGCACTTCTGTCCGAGAAGGAGAAGGACCAACAAAGGGAGCAAGGTGTGCAAGATAAATGGAAGTCCAAACCTAAGCGGTCATTCACTCCGTTACCCATGCCGCTATCTCAAGCTCTGCAACAACTGCTCAATCAGAACTTGATAACTCTATTGCCTCCATATTCACTTCCTACTAACCCCGCTCCTGGGTATAAGTATCATGCGAGATGTGCTTATCATTCGAATAGTCCTGGTCATGATATAGAGGATTGTGGACCGTTGAAGCACAGGATCCAAGACCTCATTGATGACAAGATCATCGACTTCAACTCACCTGAGGAACCTCATATGGCTAATGCTGGGTATAATCGGAAAGGTCGCAATGAACACCACCAATATGTAGGGGCAATTCTGATCTCTACACCAGTTCCACAACAAAGACGCAAGTCAGATACACCTAAGTGTCAATTCACAAAGATCAATATGACTCTGGCCGAAGCGTTGCAACAATTGCTGAAGAAAGAGCTAATTACTTTGAGGGATCCTCCTCGGAATCCTAACACTTTGTCTCATCAGTACAATCCCAACGCGAAATGTGCTTATCACTCAGACAGCATTGGACACAACACTAATGATTGCTGGTCATTGAAAAATAAGATCCAAGACATGATCGATGCTGGTGAAATTGAATTCAATTATCCTAAGACTCCTGTGGTGATCACTGCTCCCATGCCTAACCACAAAAAGATTGATTAGTGCCTAGAAGGATGAACTTTTTAGATCATTAGATTTACTTTCATTTGCAATTTCTATTCTGTTTGTTTAAACATTCAAAATTATGATAGACATTATTTGTTTTAATAATCATCGTCAGTGCATTGCATATGTTTGTCTTGAATAAATTATTTCGTTATCACTCATTTTAAATTATGTCTTTACTCTGCATACGTTTTGTGATATTCAACTCCTACTAAGCTGTAAGCCTTTTAAGGGAGGATGACGAAAACGATACCGCAACCTCATACAATATGCTTTGAGCGGACTATGCTGACGATGTACAGGCATTGTTTTAATTCCTAAATAGTGGAGATATAAGGATGCTAATCCCTCGTCAACCCCTTTGAGCCTAAGAAGTAGAAGTTTCTTTCTTGAAAAATTCAAAACCCTTGATCATAACCTGGGGCATGGTAGTTCTCAGTTAATTTAGCTGTGCATTCTATTTTAAGAGAATCATTCAGTACACCTTTCAACAAAGGTTTCAATCACAAACGTTCAACCACACACATCAAAGAAGTTTTGGAAATGTCAATCAAAAGACAATGACGTTTCATCAATCATCAAACAAGGCAGTCAACATCTTTCAAAAGGGAAAAAATAAAAAAACATACATACAAAGAAAAGCCTGCTAAGTCAAAAATAAAAAAGAAGACTTAGGCAAAAATCAAGGCATCCCGCTGACTGTAAGCTCAAAATAGACAGTTCAGGCAAATGTTAGGGATATCAAAAAAGATGAAAAAAGAGAAGTCAATAAATTCCTGAACAACACAATGATGTGACTACCAAAAGGAAGAAGTGACTGCCATCTCAAAAAGTTCTCTTTGTTTGTGAACCATCAACATTATCGAAGGCGCAAATCCAAAAGTCTCTTGGAACCTGAATGCATGAGTCGAATTAACTGAGCTTAGGATCGAAGATCATCACGAAGAGGGGTGGGTACAAATAAATTTTGAGCCATTATCCTTTGTTTCTTAAACCGTGAACCAAGCCACGTTACAACCCTTGAAAGTCCTAATTGAAGCATGGTTAGTTCGAAAGCATACTGTCACCAACGAGGTATCTTGACTCCTTGAGGTTTACCACAAATACCGAGTTGATATCATGTTTTTACAAACACCACGTTGCTACAAATATCATGTTTTTACAAATTTCATGCTTTATTACATCCTGTTTTAAATGTTTTTTCAAAACTCAAGACAAATGTATGCATTGCATCTCATGAATTCATTATTAAACATATTCTGCTACATAATTTCAAATGTTAGCAACAGAAAGCACTTGCACAGGGTACAAATAACGACTGAAAGTTATCCCGACAGACAAGATTACTCCAAGAAGCAATGTCTCCTACGCACACGAGGGGCATGGCACGTTTTGCCCAATCAATTTGGGGCAATCAAGTCAAGATTCCGAGAATCTCTCAAAGATGCCAAAAACAATCAGGGGCATGCATCCAAGTAAATCTGAATCTATTTCCAATCAGCATGGGGCATTGTCCTGGGCCTATGATTACGAGGGGCATGACTCCCATAGTGCACATCTCATAAAGTCCTCGCGAGGCGAATCTTTCCAAAGTCCCTACTAGCAGGGGCAAATCTATGCAAGTCCAGTTTGACATCTTGATCAACACTCAATGATGTGTCCTAATCAAATCCAAGAATGGTAGTTACTATAATACTGGGGGCAACATCCAAGACATCCATGTCTCCCCACAGAGCCGGGTTCACAAGATCATATCCCCATAGAGCAATTATCAAGAAGATATCTTCAAACATACTCATCCCGACAAAGATATGACTCCCCAACAGAGTTTACATCTTCAGCACTACCGGTTCTCCGACACTCTGCTCTCCTCCAACATGGTTTATCAATATCTCCTATCCCCAGTCTGGGCACATCAAGTTACTGATCATCCCCAAGCAAAAATCATAAATCCCCAGCTTATGTCTTCAAAACAAGATCAGACATCAAAGTCACAATGATACAGAGATTTATTTTCTCAGAACAATATTAGTCATACATCATATACATCACATACATATTCATACATCGTATACATCACTTCATGATACATAGCATATAAGTTTCTCATTTATTTTAAGAAACTCATTACATAACACATGCATCACGATATTGCATAAAAACTTGCTATGTCTATTGCAGGATACAGACAAACGAACAAAATCTCCAACTTTCCAAGATCTAATTCAGTTACTACGAACAATATTGACACGATCAAAGATCTAATTCTATCATCACGAACGGTGTAGACACGATCATCTTCCAAGATCTAATTCATATACCACGAACGATAATGACACGATCATTTTCAAAGATCTAATTCTATCATCACGAACGGTGTGGACACGATCAATGACCAACTAAGTCTAATTCAGCTACTACGAACGGTACTGACACGACAAAAGATCTAATTCGGTTACTACGAACGGTACTGACACGGTCAACTCTCAGAGATCTAATTCTATCATCACGAACGGTGTAGACACGATCACTGACCTTTCCAGTCTAAATCAGCTACTACGAACGGTACTGACACGACAAAAAGATCTAATTCTATCATCACGAACGGTGTAGACATGATCATCTTCCAAAGTCTAATTCAGTTACTACGAACGGTGCTGACACGACCAACTCTCCAAAAATCTAATTCATCTACTATACGATCAACATTCAAACAACTACTTCTCAAACACTTCAGTCTCGACATCTGGATGGCATCTCTAAGCCCATCTCCAACAAATATTCCTCAATACAAAAAACTTCAACCTAACGCACGGTTTTCCAGACATCTGAGGATGCAATTGAGATTAGTTTAACGCACGATTTATCTTCAGCCTAACGCACGGTTTTTTCCAGACATCATCTGCTGATGCAAACTAGACTCACTCTAAACGTACGACTCAACCTAAGTCTATTCCTCAGAAATAGTCTAACGTACGACACATTCTGACTCTTAAGTATATCAAGTCGGATGGCATCCTCAAGCCCATCTCAGTCATACATCTTCTCCAAACACCTGGATGGCATCTTTAAGCCCATCTCCAATAAACTTTTTCTCGGGGCCTGGATGGCATCTTCAAGCCCATCCCCGAAAAAAGTCCCTACCTCAGCTAAGGCAAATTTCCGGGGTATTCTAGTATTCAATCATCTTTCACCTTCAGATACCGACTGGCACACAAACCACTCTACCTCTTCAGGTTTAAGATAATTGAACAGGGGCAGCTGTCATACCCTAAAATTTGCCCACACAATTTCTCTTACACAAATTCAAATCAATACGTAAAGCTCCTAGACAAATTCTCCTACACAAAGGCCCTGGACTAGGGTTTGGTTCTTTCAAAGGAAAATCACTGAATCAATGGCTCCAAGATATCCCATATGGCTCAATATATCCCACATTACCTCCATGACAAGTATCAAGGCCTATCTCAAAGTTCTGGCCCCTCAAGTGTTCAGAAAGTCAACAGTCGACTAATTGACCTAAAAAGTCAACTGTGGTCAAAGCAAAGTCAAAACTCCTAATTTTTTGTCAAGATCCTCATATTGAAGTATCATTCACCATTTGATCAAGAATTGATCATGGTTCATCAAATAAAGACAAAAAAAATCAACAATTCAAAAAGTTTCTAAATTAGGGTTTTGTATAGGAAAAGTCAACTGAACTTTGACCAGCCATAACTCTCACATGGAACATCAGAAATTTTCCATCCAAATCTCATTTTGAAGGAAATTTGATTCTCTACAATTTTGTCTCTCACATGCCAAGTCTAAAAATGCTTCATTTGAGAGATATGGACTAAAACATTATAGATCATTTTCAAAAGTCAACAAAAAGTCATTTTTTTTTCAAAAAGACACACAAGGAGCATGGAAAATGATTTTGATATGAGACCAAAGACACTGGTTAGAGGACTCCTTGAGGTTTCTAAAAAGTCTTAGAACACTTCCATACCTCAAAAAATGAGAGAGATAGGCCTTGTCAAAGTTGGACTATTTTGGAAGGAAAAATGTGAAAGAATTTGGATTTTTTTGCAAATGGGCCCAAAATCTCTTGACTCAATCTTGCTTCCCAAGTCATCTAGAAGATCCAAGACCAATGCCACGAAATTTTGATGATTATTTGATTTTTTATTGATTTTTTATTTATTAAAATATGATTTAAATCAAATAAATCAAAGAAAATTGAAAAGATTTGATTTAATTATATTTTTCAATCAATCCAATCTTCAATAATATCCCATAATCACTAATAATTCGTGCTAAGGCTAATTGGTTGGAAAAATTGGATTCTTGACCAAAGTTAGAAACTTTAACAAATCAAATTTTCTCAATATGCAAATCTAAGATTGAAGAAAATTTGATTCAATTTCTGTTGCCCTAGTTATTCTCCTATAAGTACTTAATGGAACAAAAACCCTAGAGAGAAAACAATTCGGCCTCAAGACCCCTAGTGCCATTCGAGAATTTTGAAGAAAATTGAGAACGTGAATTCTGAGTTGGAGGATAGTTCAAGAACTTCTAAGCATTGGTTCACATTCTTGGAGGTTCATTAAAGCTTTCTGGATCCTTTCTCTGCCTCAGCACCCCCAGAAATCCCTCAATTAAGCTAAGGTATGTCGTTACGGATTCAAGGTCGAATGCATCAATTCACGCATAATTCATGGATTTTGCTTGCATATTAATGTTTGTGATGCTTCTGTGAACGATTCTGGACATTTAATCGAATTTCTGTGCGTGTTTAGGGACGATTACCATATTAGGGTTCGTCTTTTGATTTTAGGGGTTTTTTATCTAGAAGGTTTTGGACCCAATAATTGGTACAGGTGAGTTCGCATGAACGAGAGGGTCACGATTATGGCCTTAGATTTGATTGTTATGCGCGTATGAGTGTCTTTGCAATATACAGGTGTAATAGGTACGCTCTTTTTACAGCCAGTCTGTTAAAAGCGGTGTAAAAGACTATTTACAGGTTCTTGACGAAGAAGATGATGAGTTGTCATCATGTTACTGGTCAGATTTCAAAATTCCCGCGCGCTGGCCATTATTGATTTTGTTTCATGTATTTTGTATTGAACGCGTACATTTAACACAAGCGACGCTTGGCTGGGATGGTAAGAAGCTCTTGTGTGAACTGTGAAGGCGTGGGTATGGTAAGAAGCTCTTATATTATTTATATATTTTCAAAAATTCATATGTGTCTTATTTTTATTCAAAAAAATTCATAAAAAATATTCTCTTGGTCCGATTTTATTTTTCTTGATTTAATTAATTAGGTCGCGAGACCAATAATTAATTAAATCGTCTACGTTATTCAATTCGAACCCTAATCAGGGTTTACGAAGATCACACTCTACACTGAATATTTCTTTTGTGCCTTTTCAGGGTTATCAACATGGTTCCTTCCGACAATGCGCCCGATAAAAAACCCAGAGCTAAGTACCTTATCTTTAAAGTCTATTATGTTTCCTTTTAAAATTAGGGTTTGTCTTGCCTTCATACTTTTTGCCTTTGCCTTTTTCAGGGTTACCTCCGAGGCTTCCCGCCAACCATATCAGATCAAATTCGAAGCTAAGTGCCTATTTACTTTGTTTATTTTAATTTTCTTTATATCTTTATTTTTAAGGTTAATAGCATTTGCCTCCGAACTGATAATGCAATCACCCCTCTGTTTATTCTTTCTTTTCTAATTTTCAGGGTTTATCGACTGTCAAAGCTACGTGTATTGGTAACCCTAAACCCTAACTCTAATTTTTTTTAATTGTTTAGTTATATCCCCTGGTTTTAATTCCCCTCTTCTCCGCTGGTTTCAATTTCCCTCCCCCGTTACTGCTTTAACTATTAACTGCTGTGGTTAGTAATTTTAGGGAGTGATAACTTTGAATTGAACCTAGAATCACTAATTATAAGATAATATTCTGAATTTAACCACATGATTGCTGCACACACGCACGCTTTTGAGGTAACCTCTCTGTTGCCTTGTTGCCTGTTGCCTGTTGCCTGTTGCCTTTGTGTTTTTTGCAGAATAAGCCATGTCCCTCGAATACGAGGATACCTCAGCCATGCTGCCTCGATAAATAAAGGGCATACGACCCTAATGATGCTGCCTTCGATACACTATATGACCTCGACCCTCGGAAGTTGCCTACCGAAAAGGCTGAGGTATCCTCTGGTTGCCTACGAATAAGGCTGTTCTGGTCTTTCCCTTAGACTACCTGCCCCTCTATGGCATGGGTCAGTCTTTGGCGAACGACAACGCGATGATCCTTCAATCTCCAAATGAAAGGCTTCCTGCCCCCTTATGGCAAGGATAGACCCTTTCACCCTGAAAGGCTAAAAGAACAGATTTTCAAACTATAAGGTAAATTGCCCTTAATTGCTTTGCCTTGCTCTAAAGTTTTTCTATATTCTTTCTCAAATTCTTCAAAAAAGGCTACGCTCATTTACGAGCTAAAGTCCTTGTTTCTTCATCTTCTATACATTTCTAAACTTTTGGTTTCAAAACGAGCAAAGCAATTAAGAGCCCATGGAAAACCATGGATGCAAAGGGTGCCTTACACCTTCCCTTTGCATAATTACCCCCCGAACCCTATTTTCTTCAAAAAAGGTTTTTTCCTATTCTTTTAGCCTTTCTATTTAATTTGGATAAAATAAAAGTCGGTGGCGACTCATGCTATCCGCAACATTTCTAATAAAGTCAGTTCACCGTATTACAATAATAAATTGACTTACCGTATTGCAAAGCCCCATGCATTTAAGGTTGAAGTGACTTTAAGCTAAAGTGTTTCCCATAATCATGGCCCTTGTACTATGAAGCAACATAGATGTGGCAGAAATCTGCAATCCTAATATCACTGGATGTTGTTTCCAAAGAAATAAAATTGTGACAGCCTGGTTTACACAATAGGTAAAGTTGAAAACCGGCAGATTTGGTGAGAGATACACTTGATCATCCAAGCTGATGCAAAGCTGTCCAAACCTACACCCTGTTCGGTTTCCCAAAAGTCAGGATTGAAAGGAAAAGTTAGAGAAACTTGGAAGAATTAACAAAACATGATTTAAAATGCAGTTTGAGTATTTTGTCAAACAACATTTTAATTATTTAGCAGAACATTATTTGATCAATATCTAAGTATTTTTTATCAATACCTGCCCTACAATAACTACTAATCACATTTGCAACCATGATTTGCAGCCATGTATATTTAACAGAACATTAGTTAACAAAACACACAAAGCATACATACTCTGAACTCTATAAAAAGTGGTGAGATGATTGACTTTATTTATCTGCAAGAATTTTCCATGTATCTAAGAAGGAATTTGACTAACTACTCATTTTAAACAATTCTAATATTGAACTAAAATGATCACCAATTATCATAGCTGTGTGAGAAATACGTAGCATGTGTTTTTGATAACTTATCTTTGATTTAATTTGGTAAGTATGTACCTAAACTGATGAGATGGATATTTAGATATTGATTAAAGATACATGGCTGCAAATCAAATAAGTAGTTTTTGTAGGGCAGGTATAACACGAATTCTGTTATTTGCTCTTGATATGCACCATGCTTGGTAGATGCCCATATTAGATAGGTGATATAGCAAGCTAAGTGTTAAAATTGCTGCAATTCTGCTGCATGTGTTCCTCACTAACCTACTACATGTATCTACTATCCATATGGCCCTATATATTCATTTGAATTGAAAGAACATACATTAGATTTCAAGTACATTAGACAATATATAATTGGAGCTGATATGATGGAATAAAACAGTAGTTAATATAGGGGACTTAAACATTTAAGATTCATTACAAAAGTATCTTAACGATGAGTTTAAGAGTTAAAGTACATTAGACATGGCATTTTCAAGTTCTTGATGAAATTGGCCAACAAAATGAGCACAAAATAGTTGGATGATATCCTTACAAAAGGGTGTTATGCTAGATTAAGCACCATAAGAAGAGATTCATTGCTGAAATAAACCCACCATATTAATCCTTTTTGAATTGCTTGGTCTTCTTTCCTTTGGTGCCCTTAGTGGCTGATTGTTTAGGAGTGAGTTCTTCAAACTGAATCAAGTCGTTAATTGAGGTTGACATAATATCCCTCTTGGCAGGAGTACTGCTGCAACTTGCCGAAGGACTCCCAGTATGCGTAGCAATCGAATCTGGTTCAGCAACAATTGACGGTTCGCAAGTTTGTGTGAGCTACATGAAACATATAAAATCTGTTACGAAGGAGCAATGTTTTGGGATACATCCTTATAATATTGAATATAGTCAATATTCAAAAAAATGAAATGCTGCTTGAACATACTTGATTTGGTATAAGAGCTGGAGACTCTGTTTCCACATCCATTACAGCATCATTAGCTCCCTATATAAAAACATAAACGGTATTTGTTTACAACTAATAAGTGTTAAGAATGACCAAAAACATGCGTTAAGAAGATGCTGCTTACTTCAACTGGTGTGAGGTAGTCATCAAACTTTTTGTAAAGGCCATCCTCGTTGAGTATTTTCACGTTGGAGAATCGTCTGAATTGTGATTGATACTTGATACGGAAGACCATTTGTCTATTCAAGAGAACATCGAGGTGAGTAGACCATATCTTAGGATTGTCCTCTCCAGCCTATGGTCAACAACCAAGAATTAATATACATGAATTATTATATTAATGATATAAAATTATATTAATGATATGAAATAAGACAAACCAAATTCCTTAGTAAACTCACCTTCTTCATAATTTCTCTTATTTCCGGAGCAGTCAACTTAGTAGAAGGGATACAATCCTTATCCCAAAAAACAAAGATCCCCTTATGGTTATCATATTCCACCTCCACCTCAAGTTTGAATCTAAAAATAAAAGGTTCAAATCAGTTTTTAATCAAGGCAACTATAGAAAGATTAAATCTTAAATGGAAGGTAAGATTTGGAGCTCACTTGGTAACGCGTTCAGCATCTTTATTTCCAGAAGATTCAAAATACCATCCAAACCTGGAGGGATTAAATCCAGTGTTAGTCCCTATGGTTGTTGCAAAACAGTCCTATTGGGTGAAAGTGTATACAAAGCACAGTTGATTTAGGAAATTAGAGTTTGCATTGTAATTAGATTATATTCCAAATAGAATGAATATACAATAATATAAAAATAGGCATACCCTTCCGAATTCAGATACCGCACGAATACTCTTCACCTCGGACAATTTCGTCCAGAAATTGTTAGCAGATTGAACAGATGAATCAGCAGTCAATGATTGGGATGGGGCAGGTAAGTTGGCACCAAAACTGAGATTTAAACATCACATTAGTGAAACATATATTCATAATATAAACTTTATATTTTTTTATTAGTTTAAGGTTAAGATGCTGTTACCTAGCTTTGAATTCTTCTACTTGTGGATGTTCCATGTTGATGTGAAGTTTAGACCCGCTCCATGCGTTGGAAAGACACGGTAATCCCGACACTGAAATGTATAGTGTATCAAGTAAATACTAACATACGAAAAAAACAGATGCATCATAATGAACCAACATACATAGCATAATGAGAAATTGATAATTTTGAGTTTGTCCAATGATTTGAATAGTTTCTGGATTATGCTATTTGGTGTTCTAATCCACCAAAATGTATATATGTGAACATATGGTTAACATGACAAATAACAGACCCAGCAAAATTTCAACAACATATATATCATAATAAGAAAATGAAATTATAGTAGGAAAACCTGTGTTTGGCTTGCACCATGCATGTGTCAATACAATTATAGTAGGACCAGCAAAGTTGTTAGGGGTAGTGTAGTTGATGAACTGTTTGCCGTAATCTTCCCATAACACCAGCTCAATGACGTTGCCTTCGACATCACGTATGGATACATTGACACAAGATTTCCTACCACCACTTCCAGTTTGGGTCTTCAAAACATCTTGTAATACGCCAATAACATCTGCAGGGTACAGTATAGAAAGATCCATGTATGAAACTTAATTATGGTGAAACTTAATGCGGTGAAAGTGAGATCGTACCATATAAGTGGTCATGTTTGAAGTCTCCATTGAGAAAGCTCCCAATAGGCATAAAACTGTAGCTGTGAGTAGGAATTTCAGGTATTGCCACCTTCGTCATTGTAGTCCCTCCACTGAAAATGAGTTTGAGTGGATTAGAACACACCTTGAAAGGCCCATCGTTCTCAACTGGCTCTCCATTGTAAAGGTAGTAAGTCTCATGCTCCTTCACAACCTCAACCCAATCTTGTAAGTCTTTTCCCCGTGTGACGACGTGGATCCTATCACCCTGCGAAATGAAGATTAAAACATCGTACTATATAAGCGCATATCGATTTCAATGTACAGAAATGGCCAAATGCAAAGTAAATGTTCACCAAAGGACAAAAAAATAGGAAAAACTCAACCTTTGCATCCTGAATAACGGCTTCAAGGTGTTTTGCTCCATTTTTCTCAATAACAACCCACATATCAACAACTCGAATGTGCATTTTCCAGACCTGGTTTCCCTTAAGAAGATCTTTAATGAAAATGGGAGCTCTTGACATGTTATCTACATAAGATGGAAAGAATATATTAACAAATGCAAAGTCTGAATAAAACAACACTACTTTTATGGGTGGTTACGTTTGCTCATCACATGAAAAGAAATCTATAGAAAAGAAAAGCAAGTATAGATGTGAAAAAATTATCTTAAACAGAAAAAAATCGGTAAAGTTGTAAGAGACAACAAATAAAATAAAAAATGCCCATGTAAGAGACAACAAACAGTCATCTTCCTGAGGCTCCTCATGGTGCTCACGTCTTGTTCTTGCTTCTATACCAATGCTTTTCTTTCCACTCTTAAACGGCCTTACGAATCAGTAGTGAAACAAAAACTCGTGTGGTGTTAAGTGGAACAACAACAACAAATCAAAAAGAAAAAAAAACCAAAACGGGTTGTCCGTGAAAAATCGAAAGGAAAATGGCAAAAAAAATCAGATTAGTGGGTGTTATTCATACCTGCCGGTTAACAAACGTTGAACAGGGAAAGGAGGAAGAGAGACTAAGCTTTGAACGCCTAAAGTTATTCTGTGTTGTGTGGTTACCAAAGTTGAATGTAAGTTCTGCAGAGAATGGAGTGGGTATATGGTAGGGAGGGAAACGAAAAAACTTGAATGGAAGTACAAAAGTGAAACGAAAAAGTAGTACAAAATATTTCTAGGTTGTCCAATAAGAATCACACAAATGGCAAACTTGGTTTTTTAATTTGTTAATTACTTATCTATCCTTTTGGTAGTGTAATTGTTTTTGAGAGGAAGGGTATTTTAGTCTGTTTGGGCAACATCTTAGTAATAGGTAGATAGTTGAAGAACTTCTAAGCATTGGTTCACATTCTTGGAGGTTCATTAAAGCTTTCTGGATCCTTTCTCTGCCTCAGCACCCCCAGAAATCCCTCAATTAAGCTAAGGTATGTCGTTACGGATTCAAGGTCGAATGCATCAATTCACGCATAATTCATGGATTTTGCTTGCATATTAATGTTTGTGATGCTTCTGTGAACGATTCTGGACATTTAATAGAATTTCTGTGCGTGTTTAGGGACGATTACCATATTAGGGTTCGTCTTTTGATTTTAGGGGTTTTTTATCTAGAAGGTTTTGGACCCAATAATTGTTACAGGTGAGTTCGCATGAACGAGAGGGTCACGATTATGGCCTTAGATTTGATTGTTATGCGCGTATGAGTGTCTTTGCAATATACAGGTGTAATAGGTACGCTCTTTTTACAGCCAGTCTGTTAAAAGCGGTGTAAAAGACTATTTACAGGTTCTTGACGAAGAAGATGATGAGTTGTCATCATGTTACTGGTCAGATTTCAAAATTCCCGCGCGCTGGCCATTATTGATTTTGTTTCATGTATTTTGTATTGAACGCGTACATTTAACACAAGCGACGCTTGGCTGGGATGGTAAGAAGCTCTTGTGTGAACTGTGAAGGCGTGGGTTTGATCCCCACTTCCCTTCATATTATTTTGGTAAGAGGCAACGTTCAAATCCCATACACGCCACTGGAGAAAAGCGCATGGTGAGACCAGGCATCTATGCCGTTGAGGAGCTGCAAGGACATATCTAACGCCTCCAAGTCTGCAGATGCATCATAGGCCCTCAACGTGAGCAACACCTGATTACAAGCTAAGTTTTCCAAAAAATCTTCTTTTTATTTACATGATGTTTTATTTGTTTGTATTTATATGTTGTTTTTTTTTTGTTGTTTTTTTATATAAAAATTATATTCTAAAAATTTCCTTTTATATATATACATATGTATATAATAATAACATTTATTTTTTTTAAATTATTTTTTTAATATATATATATTTATTTAATTAAAGATATTATTTATATATTTTCAAAAATTCATATGTGTCTTATTTTTATTCAAAAAAATTCATAAAAAATATTCTCTTGGTCCGATTTTATTTTTCTCGATTTAATTAATTAGGTCGCGAGACCAATAATTAATTAAATCGTCTACGTTATTCAATTCGAACCCTAATCAGGGTTTACGAAGATCACACTCTACACTGAATATTTCTTTTGTGCCTTTTCAGGGTTATCAACATGGTTCCTTCCGACAATGCGCCCGATAAAAAACCCAGAGCTAAGTACCTTATCTTTAAAGTCTATTATGTTTCCTTTTAAAATTAGGGTTTGTCTTGCCTTCATACTTTTTGCCTTTGCCTTTTTCAGGGTTACCTCCGAGGCTTCCCGCCAACCATATCAGATCAAATTCGAAGCTAAGTGCCTATTTACTTTGTTTATTTTAATTTTCTTTATATCTTTATTTTTAAGGTTAATAGCATTTGCCTCCGAACTGATAATGCAATCACCCCTCTGTTTATTCTTTCTTTTCTAATTTTCAGGGTTTATCGACTGTCAAAGCTACGTGTATTGGTAACCCTAAACCCTAACTCTAATTTTTTTTAATTGTTTAGTTATATCCCCTGGTTTCAATTCCCCTCTCCTCCGCTGGTTTCAATTTCCCTCCCCCGTTACTGCTTTAACTATTAACTTTTGTGGTTAGTAATTTTAGGGAGTGATAACTTTGAATTGAACCTAGAATCACTAATTATAAGATAATATTCTGAATTTAACCACATGATTGTTGCACACACGCACGCTTTTGAGGTAACCTCTCTGTTGCCTTGTTGCCTGTTGCCTGTTGCCTTTGTGTTTTTTGCAGAATAAGCCATGTCCCTCGAATACGAGGATACCTCAGCCATGCTGCCTCGATAAATAAAGGGCATACGACCCTAATGATGCTGCCTTCGATACACTATATGACCTCGACCCTCGGAAGTTGCCTACCGAAAAGGCTGAGGTATCCTCTGGTTGCCTACGAATAAGGCTGTTCTGGTCTTTCCCTTAAACTACCTGCCCCTCTATGGCATGGGTCAGTCTTTGGCGAACGACAACGCGATGATCCTTCAATCTCCAAATGAAAGGCTTCCTGCCCCCTTATGGCAAGGATAGACCCTTTCACCCTGAAAGGCTAAAAGAACAGATTTTCAAACTATAAGGTAAATTGCCCTTAATTGCTTTGCCTTGCTCTAAAGTTTTTCTATATTCTTTCTCAAAATTCTTCAAAAAAGGCTACGCTCATTTACGAGCTAAAGTCCTTGTTTCTTCATCTTCTATACATTTCTAAACTTTTGGTTTCAAAACGAGCAAAGCAATTAAGAGCCCATGCAAAACCATGGATGCAAAGGGTGCCTTACACCTTCCCTTTGCATAATTACCCCCCGAACCCTATTTTCTTCAAAAAAGGTTTTTTCCTGTTCTTTTAGCCTTTCTATTTAATTTGGATAAAATAAAAGTCGGTGGCGACTCATGCTATCCGCAACATTTCTAATAAAGTCAGTTCACCGTATTACAATAATAAATTGACTTACCGTATTGCAAAGCCCCATGCATTTAAGGTTGAAGTGACTTTAAGCTAAAGTGTTTCCCATAATCATGGCCCTTGTACTATGAAGCAACATAGATGTGGCAGAAATCTGCAATCCTAATATCACTGGATGTTGTTTCCAAAGAAATAAAATTGTGACAGCCTGGTTTACACAATAGGTAAAGTTGAAAACCGGCAGATTTGGTGAGAGATACACTTGATCATCCAAGCTGATGCAAAGCTGTCCAAACCTACACCCTGTTCGGTTTCCCAAAAGTCAGGATTGAAAGGAAAAGTTAGAGAAACTTGGAAGAATTAACAAAACATGATTTAAAATGCAGTTTGAGTATTTTGTCAAACAACATTTTAATTATTTAGCAGAACATTATTTGATCAATATCTAAGTATTTTTTATCAATACCTGCCCTACAATAACTACTAATCACATTTGCAACCATGATTTGCAGCCATGTATATTTAACAGAACATTAGTTAACAAAACACACAAAGCATACATACTCTGAACTCTATAAAAAGTGGTGAGATGATTGACTTTATTTATCTGCAAGAATTTTCCATGTATCTAAGAAGGAATTTGACTAACTACTCATTTTAAACAATTCTAATATTGAACTAAAATGATCACCAATTATCATAGCTGTGTGAGAAATACGTAGCATGTGTTTTTGATAACTTATCTTTGATTTAATTTGGTAAGTATGTACCTAAACTGATGAGATGGATATTTAGATATTGATTAAAGATACATGGCTGCAAATCAAATAAGTAGTTTTTGTAGGGCAGGTATAACACGAATTCTGTTATTTGCTCTTGATATGCACCATGCTTGGTAGATGCCCATATTAGATAGGTGATATAGCAAGCTAAGTGTTAAAATTGCTGCAATTCTGCTGCATGTGTTCCTCACTAACCTACTACATGTATCTACTATCCATATGGCCCTATATATTCATTTGAATTGAAAGAACATACATTAGATTTCAAGTACATTAGACAATATATAATTGGAGCTGATATGATGGAATAAAACAGTAGTTAATATAGGGGACTTAAACATTTAAGATTCATTACAAAAGTATCTTAACGATGAGTTTAAGAGTTAAAGTACATTAGACATGGCATTTTCAAGTTCTTGATGAAATTGGCCAACAAAATGAGCACAAAATAGTTGGATGATATCCTTACAAAAGGGTGTTATGCTAGATTAAGCACCATAAGAAGAGATTCATTGCTGAAATAAACCCACCATATTAATCCTTTTTGAATTGCTTGGTCTTCTTTCCTTTGGTGCCCTTAGTGGCTGATTGTTTAGGAGTGAGTTCTTCAAACTGAATCAAGTCGTTAATTGAGGTTGACATAATATCCCTCTTGGCAGGAGTACTGCTGCAACTTGCCGAAGGACTCCCAGTATGCGTAGCAATCGAATCTGGTTCAGCAACAATTGACGGTTCGCAAGTTTGTGTGAGCTACATGAAACATATAAAATCTGTTACGAAGGAGCAATGTTTTGGGATACATCCTTATAATATTGAATATAGTCAATATTCAAAAAAATGAAATGCTGCTTGAACATACTTGATTTGGTATAAGAGCTGGAGACTCTGTTTCCACATCCATTACAGCATCATTAGCTCCCTATATAAAAACATAAACGGTATTTGTTTACAACTAATAAGTGTTAAGAATGACCAAAAACATGCGTTAAGAAGATGCTGCTTACTTCAACTGGTGTGAGGTAGTCATCAAACTTTTTGTAAAGGCCATCCTCGTTGAGTATTTTCACGTTGGAGAATCGTCTGAATTGTGATTGATACTTGATACGGAAGACCATTTGTCTATTCAAGAGAACATCGAGGTGAGTAGACCATATCTTAGGATTGTCCTCTCCAGCCTATGGTCAACAACCAAGAATTAATATACATGAATTATTATATTAATGATATAAAATTATATTAATGATATGAAATAAGACAAACCAAATTCCTTAGTAAACTCACCTTCTTCATAATTTCTCTTATTTCCGGAGCAGTCAACTTAGTAGAAGGGATACAATCCTTATCCCAAAAAACAAAGATCCCCTTATGGTTATCATATTCCACCTCCACCTCAAGTTTGAATCTAAAAATAAAAGGTTCAAATCAGTTTTTAATCAAGGCAACTATAGAAAGATTAAATCTTAAATGGAAGGTAAGATTTGGAGCTCACTTGGTAACGCGTTCAGCATCTTTATTTCCAGAAGATTCAAAATACCATCCAAACCTGGAGGGATTAAATCCAGTGGTAGTCCCTATGGTTGTTGCAAAACAGTCCTATTGGGTGAAAGTGTATACAAAGCACAGTTGATTTAGGAAATTAGAGTTTGCATTGTAATTAGATTATATTCCAAATAGAATGAATATACAATAATATAAAAATAGGCATACCCTTCCGAATTCAGATACCGCACGAATACTCTTCACCTCGGACAATTTCGTCCAGAAATTGTTAGCAGATTGAACAGATGAATCAGCAGTCAATGATTGGGATGGGGCAGGTAAGTTGGCACCAAAACTGAGATTTAAACATCACATTAGTGAAACATATATTCATAATATAAACTTTATATTTTTTTATTAGTTTAAGGTTAAGATGCTGTTACCTAGCTTTGAATTCTTCTACTTGTGGATGTTCCATGTTGATGTGAAGTTTAGACCCGCTCCATGCGTTGGAAAGACACAGTAATCCCGACACTGAAATGTATAGTGTATCAAGTAAATACTAACATACGAAAAAAACAGATGCATCATAATGAACCAACATACATAGCATAATGAGAAATTGATAATTTTGAGTTTGTCCAATGATTTGAATAGTTTCTGGATTATGCTATTTGGTGTTCTAATCCACCAAAATGTATATATGTGAACATATGGTTAACATGACAAATAACAGACCCAGCAAAATTTCAACAACATATATATCATAATAAGAAAATGAAATTATAGTAGGAAAACCTGTGTTTGGCTTGCACCATGCATGTGTCAATACAATTATAGTAGGACCAGCAAAGTTGTTAGGGGTAGTGTAGTTGATGAACTGTTTGCCGTAATCTTCCCATAACACCAGCTCAATGACGTTGCCTTCGACATCACGTATGGATACATTGACACAAGATTTCCTACCACCACTTCCAGTTTGGGTCTTCAAAACATCTTGTAATACGCCAATAACATCTGCAGGGTACAGTATAGAAAGATCCATGTATGAAACTTAATTATGGTGAAACTTAATGCGGTGAAAGTGAGATCGTATCATATAAGTGGTCATGTTTGAAGTCTCCATTGAGAAAGCTCCCAATAGGCATAAAACTGTAGCTGTGAGTAGGAATTTCAGGTATTGCCACCTTCGTCATTGTAGTCCCTCCACTGAAAATGAGTTTGAGTGGATTAGAACACACCTTGAAAGGCCCATCGTTCTCAACTGGCTCTCCATTGTAAAGGTAGTAAGTCTCATGCTCCTTCACAACCTCAACCCAATCTTGTAAGTCTTTTCCCCGTGTGACGACGTGGATCCTATCACCCTGCGAAATGAAGATTAAAACATCGTACTATATAAGCGCATATCGATTTCAATGTACAGAAATGGCCAAATGCAAAGTAAATGTTCACCAAAGGACAAAAAAATAGGAAAAACTCAACCTTTGCATCCTGAATAACGGCTTCAAGGTGTTTTGCTCCATTTTTCTCAATAACAACCCACATATCAACAACTCGAATGTGCATTTTCCAGACCTGGTTTCCCTTAAGAAGATCTTTAATGAAAATGGGAGCTCTTGACATGTTATCTACATAAGATGGAAAGAATATATTAACAAATGCAAAGTCTGAAGAAAACAACACTACTTTTATGGGTGGTTACGTTTGCTCATCACATGAAAAGAAATCTATAGAAAAGAAAAGCAAGTATAGATGTGAAAAAATTATCTTAAACAGAAAAAAATCGGTAAAGTTGTAAGAGACAACAAATAAAATAAAAAATGCCCATGTAAGAGACAACAAACAGTCATCTTCCTGAGGCTCCTCATGGTGCTCGCGTCTTGTTCTTGCTTCTATACCAATGCTTTTCTTTCCACTCTTAAACGGCCTTACGAATCAGTAGTGAAACAAAAACTCGTGTGGTGTTAAGTGGAACAACAACAACAAATCAAAAAGAAAAAAAAAACCAAAACGGGTTGTCCGTGAAAAATCGAAAGGAAAATGGCAAAAAAAATCAGATTAGTGGGTGTTATTCATACCTGCCGGTTAACAAACGTTGAACAGGGAAAGGAGGAAGAGAGACTAAGCTTTGAACGCCTAAAGTTCTTCTGTGTTGTGTGGTTACCAAAGTTGAATGTAAGTTCTGCAGAGAATGGAGTGGGTATATGGTAGGGAGGGAAACGAAAAAACTTGAATGGAAGTACAAAAGTGAAACGAAAAAGTAGTACAAAATATTTCTAGGTTGTCCAATAAGAATCACACAAATGGCAAACTTGGTTTTTTAATTTGTTAATTACTTATCTATCCTTTTGGTAGTGTAATTGTTTTTGAGAGGAAGGGTATTTTAGTCTGTTTGGGCAACATCTTAGTAATAGGTAGATAGTTGATAGTTGATTGATAGTGTAATTGTTTTTGGGAGGAAGAGTATTTTAGTCTGTTTGGGCAACATCTTAGTAATGGGTACATAGTCTTCTTTAATATATTAAAACAGAATACATATTTAGGCGCCAACTTTAAACCAAAATCCCGCCTAAACACGTGCAGCGCACGGGGTAAAGTACTAGTTGATAATAAAAAAAAAACACACACAAAGCGAAAGAGAGTGACGCAATGGCGACGGAGAACACTGCAACACCAAACCCTAGCCACGGAGAACGGCCAAAAGTGGTGGTTATAACCGGCCCAACTGGTTCCGGAAAGTCAAAGCTAGCCGTCGATTTGGCCTCCCACTTCCCCCTCGAAGTAATCAACGCCGATTCCATGCAAGTCTACACCGGCCTCGACATTCTCACCAACAAGCTCCCCTTCTCCGAACAAAATGGTACCACCGTATCCTTCTCGCACCTGATTCCTCTTCCTCCTCCTTCAATTCTCTTTCTGTTTCTAAAATTCCGGTTAATTGTAGGAGTGCCGCACCATCTATTGGGTACCGTTAACCCAAACACTGAATTCACTGCCAAAGCTTTTCGCGATTCCGCTATTCCCGTAAGTTCCAAAGCCGATCGAAGAACGAACAGAATGAAAATTCTTCTTATTTGTATTGTTAATATTTTTTTCTCTGTTTTTTCAGATCATTGATGCCATATTGTCTCGAAATCACTTACCAGTTATAGTTGGTGGTACTAATTATTATATACAGGTATTAATTTAGGAATTTTGAGTCTTTCACATTTCATTCGTGCTTATGTGATGTTATAATACTGAAATTTCTTCCTGTTATGCTCTTCAGGCTCTTGTGAGTTTGTTTCTCTTAGATGACTCGACAGATGATTTGAACGAAAGCAATTTGGGTGACTCACCTGGTAATTTGCTATTCAGTGCTAAATGATTTTTTTTCTAGTTCAGTTAGTGAATACTTAGCTTCTATTATATTTGTAATTTATAGGTATCACAGGGTATGATAATAGTATTGTTGCTGAAAACGGAGGTTCTAGCAACAGTTATGATTTGCTTAAAGATATTGATCCAGTTGCAGCAAATAGAATCCATCCAAATAACCATAGAAAGGTTGGAGTTGTAGTTTCATTATTTATTCTCCTTTGAGACATATGGAAATCTTATTTATATAGTTGAGTTATATACCAACAATTCCATTTTATGTGTATATATGAACTTTGATTCTTATGATTATGAGAAAAGTTTTAAAGTTCTATTAGGGCATTATGCACTTCCAATTAATTTCCAAGGCGAGCTTTTAAATTTATTTAAATTTCTTAATTGGGGATGACATTTTTACACGTGCTATTCATTTTTGTTATAGATAAACCACTACATTAGTTTGTACTTTCGTACCGGTGTTCTTCCCAGCAAAGTCTTTCAAGGACAGGCAGCAGAGGTTTGTTATCTTCTTTAACATTCATGGACTAGTTTCGTAATTCAACATAATCTCTTTTCCCTCATGCGGGGTTTGTCTCGGGATGTATAGAGTTAGAATGATTTTCTTGGGGTCCGTGGAAATTTGTACCAATCACGATAATGTCAGTTACATTTTTTAGGTCTTTTGAATAACACTGGTCTTGCTTGTGGCAGGGCAGAAGTGGGGTCAAGCTGATAACTTAAGATATGATTGTTGTTTTATAAGTGTAGATGCATCTCTCCCGGTATTGGACAGATATGTGGAGCAGAGGGTAGATCACATGATGGATGCAGGATTACTCAATGAAGTCTATGACATTTACTCTATGAATGCAGATTATACCAGGGGTTTGCGGCAAGCCATTGGTGTCCGTGAATTTGAGCATCTTCTTCAAACTTGTGTTTTCAAAAAGAGAAATCAGAAAGAGGAGGAGTTAACTGATGGAGCGAGCTTACAAAATGGCGAGCCAGTTCTTGATGGAAATTTAATGGAGTGGTTTAGATCTTCCTCTGATACTAAATCCATAAATCTTTTGGAAGAAGCAATTGAGAAAGTAAAGGTTAATACCAGGAGACTTGTTCGCCGTCAGGTAAAAATGGAACAATTTACTAATGATCAAATAATCACCTTGTTAAGCCCTTCTATATTGAGTTGACTGTAAGATTAATATAGAAACTTTGTTCATGACAGAAGAGGATGCTTAGTCGACTTCAAACATTGTTTGGTTGGGACATACACTATGTTGATTCCACGGATTCAATATCGAGTAAGCTGTCTTAGTCTTGTTTGTTTCTGTGTTATTTTTTCATCAATTAACTTTTTGAATTACCTATTAATCTTGATATTATGTTTTAGGTCGATCAAATGATGTATGGAATAGCCAAGTGGTTGAAACTGCCATGAAGATAGTGACATCTTTCCTTAGTCAGAATGGTAACTTGTCGACGTCAAATGGCAATGGGATGAAAACAATCCAAAGGGACCTCTGGACTCAGTACACATGCAAGGTCTGTTATATTTTTGGGCTCCATTACAATCTTGGTGCAACACCATATTCTGTTTCTTATGACCTTTTTGTTACAGGCCTGCGGTGATCGTGTTCTTCGAGGAATACATGAATGGGAAGAACACAAACGCGGTCGTGGGCATCGCAAACGTATTTCTAGTCTCAAGAGCAAGGCAAAATATCTTAGTTTTGTGGAGCAGAAGCCCGAGCCATCCGAGTGCTAATACTCCGACTCACTTTTTTTTATCAAGCATAGTTGTTCCTCTGTTTTATAATTTATGAACCCAGTTGTTATATCAGTTTAGAAATTTGATAAATTTTCAATTTCACTGTATTGATGGTTCCTCTGTTCTTTAATTTATTTACATCTTTTAAATGGATGAACATTTTTAAAATAGATAATAATCTAATTTAAATGGAATAAGATCTCTTATGAACATAATCTTTAACTTATTATTGAATGCACCAAGAAGATTGATGAAAAACTAATAAATTTAAGTTATTTTAAATTTATAAAAAATGTGATTTATTTAGAAAAATGTGTAAAAAAGGCTGGATTTGTATTCTCTAAAAATAGTTATTTTTTATTTTCAAAAGTTTTAATATATAAATATCAATAATTTATTTGCATTAATATATAAATATAAATAAATATATATAGATTGAATCATGAAGCAACAATTTACATTATAAGTTATTTTAATAAATGACATTCATTTTATTATTGAAATCAACATAATTAATTATTTTTTTAAAAAAATATGAAAATTTCAAAAATGACACCTATGATAAGACGGAGGAGTAATAATTATATTTAATAATATTTATCAAGAATTTTTTGAATTTAAACTAAAGTAGTTATTAGCTATAATAATAGTTATTAGATCTAACTTCAGCTCTAAAAAGAGAATTTGAAAAGGCAATAGTTTGAAAATCAAGTCATCAAAAGTTCTTAATAATAATCTAGATTTAAAAAAGGGTGATTATAGTAAGATCAAATCATTAAAGTATATTATTGAATAAAAGTATGACCAAATCATTGAAATCGTCAGTGTGATATAAAAAGGAGTTTTATTAATACTAAACACAAATAATTCAATTGTCTTAAAGGTTTACTAGTATGTTGGATAATTTGTGATTAAGACAGATTACCTATTGAATTATGGTTTTTATTATCCCAAAGACATTATTAGTAATATATTTTTGTAATAAAAAGAGAACACATAATATATTGAGAACCATACAAATTTACTAAAGAAAAAGAAAATTTCTTTGCCAACCTCCCTACCTTCTAGTCCACCTCTGGTGAAAACTCCATACTACCCCTGACTTCGGAAATGCATTTCCGAAAATGCAAGAAAAAGGTGTTTTCGGAGATGCATCTCCGAAAACGCCTTTTTTCTTGAAAAAATTGTCTTATTTCGGAAGTTCATTTCCGAAAACAGTATTTCGGAAGTTCATTTCCGAAATGCTGCGCGTTATGCAGATTTATCAAAACACTCCCCCTCCCCCATTCATTTACCCTAACTCAAATAAAAAACAAGCAAAGGCGAAAATTTGTGCAAACACACTTCCAAGGCTGCATCAAGGCTCCAATCACATTGCTATACAACATTCAAAAGCCCACAAATCACTCAATTTGTAAGTTTTAAATTTGTTAGATTCATTATTCAAATGCATGTTATTTAGGGTTTCAATTGCATAAATGATATATGGACTGGTTGTTAGTAGTATTTAGGTTGTTTAGAAGCTTTTTGAATTGGTTTTATGTTTGATTTTGGGGTCTGCCATGGAAGTTGCAGAAAACTCCAACGCAGGGATGTTTCGGAAGTTCATTTCCGAAAACACCTCCATCCCAGTTTTCGGAAATGAACTTCCGAATTGTATCAGAAGTTCAAATTTTTTAGTTTTTTATTTTGTCTCGCATATTAATCGATTTCAATTGTTTACAGAAACATGTCAGACAACCAACCAGCACGCATCAGACAGGGTAGGGAGACCCAGACTGCGTCGGCTAGAGAGGGTAGGGAGTGTCCGTTTTAATTTGCAAGGACTTTATTTTTAACGCCTTTGTTTATTGTGCCTGTTTCTTTGAAGTTTGTGTGCATGCGTTCTGACTTCTTTGACGGCGTGTCGCTGGTTTCCAACGTCTTTGTTCTTTAATGACTTGTCTGTTTCCCAAGCGTTTTTGTCCCCTTTCTTCTTTTATAAAATGAGGTCTCATGGACCTTTCTTTCTTCATTTTTACGCAGGAATGGGTGGCGCTAAGGGAAGAAAGGGTTCTTCAACCTCGTGCTCTCGCGGAGTGAAGGAGGTGAAGGAGAAGAAAAAGGTTTTGACTGGTTCTGCTTCTCGTCCCCTGGGGGTCCATGGCTCGGACGTGCAGGCTCAGTCTTCAGGCGTGAGAGTCATGATCAACGCTGATGGTTCTGAGACTGAGTGGGATGAGGATTGGTATAATTATCTTCATTCGGAGGAGTTCGCTCGTCGGGCAGAATAACGTGTTTTTGTTTTGTTTGATGTGTATTTTGTAACGCTCGTCGGGCAGAATAACGTGTTTTTGTTTTGTTTGACGTGTTTTGTTTTGTTTTGTTTTGATTTCGGATTGTATCTTTCGCACAGTGTTTTTGGATTGGATTTATCATCTTAGTATTTTCAGTTTATCTGTTGCTTATTTTTATTTGGCGTTTGCGTTTAATTAAAATGCGAGACAGTTTAAGAAAAAACATAAAAAAAAAACACAGTTTCTGCATAATTCGGAAGTTCATTTCCGAATTCACCCCCATGAGGTGTTTTCGGAAGTTCATCTCCGAAGACACCCCCCATGAGGTGTTTTCGGAGATGCACTTCCGAATTGTGGAAATTTTTTTTAAAAAAAAGCGCTTCGGAAGTTCATTTCCGAAACAGAGGTATTTTGGGATTTTCGCTAGGGGTGACCCCCATAGGAAGGTGGCTAAAGAAATTTTCAAGAAAAATTCGCAAACAAACTTTTTAAACATTTAAGTTAATAAAATAAAACTGTAAAATACTTATATATATGATAAAATTAAAATAATCGAATTATCAATATTTTATATTTATAAGGTTGATAACGTTCATGCTCAAGTGATTGATCAAAACTTTAATAGATCAAAATTGATTTGTTAAATCTAATCAAATAAACACTACAATAAAAAAAAAATCAAACAACACTATTAAAATGTTGAACAAAACATCAACTTAGATGACAAAATTATGAAAGTGTAAAATAAAAATCAAATATAGATAAGTAGCACTTATAATAATTAAAAGAAATAAAATAACTTTAGTAACCAATAGGTTTTCTTGACAAATCATTTCATAACCAGCTAATCAGTGTAATAGTGATCTCACTATACAATAGATGAAAGGAGGATGTCTCAGGGTGTTATTTCTCTGCAAAAGCCATCAACATCCTATTGTAGATCAGGCTGTAACCGATCTCACAAAGATCCTTTAGACCAATGGCGGTAAGGACATCCTGGAACCACGCCTCATGTGATTGCTCTAAAGATAATATCTTCAGCCCATGGTTATAGAACTTTTGGGCGTCACAGAACTGAAAATTTCCAATGAAAACAATGTTAATAACAAACAATGTTAAAAATAATGAATTTTCAATTAAAAAAAAGAATTAATCTGAGTAATGTTACCTCTCCATCCCAGACATGTCTGACAGTATGGTCGGCATATCCTGTCAACATGGACACATCAGATGGACCCCCGAGAAACCTTCAGCGCATCCTCATCGTCATCGTCATCAGCATCCTCCTGTAGTGGGTCATCATCCTCTGGAGGTGACACCGGAGAAACATCTTATGCAGGAAGTGGAATAGACCTATCCCGACGAGGTCTGCAGGAGGACGGGTCCTCACCAGCATCCCGACGCCTCCGGGATGAAGAAGTGGAAGTGGACGGGGCCTGTGCACTAGGCGTACCCTCAGCTGTAGGCTCTGTTGGAATAACTGGAACAAATGCACCTACGAAACCCTCAACGACTGTCTGACTCCGTGCACGTCAGGTGGATGCATACTATGAAACCCGTCCATGTATTAGTCAGTCCTCTCCGTCAGCCATATTGTCTGCAAGGTGTAACTATTAAATTTGAATTAGATACAAATAAATTATAAAAATATACGAAAAAAAATTATACTTCCGGATATAATACATATGGAAAACTTTCGTAGATACAACTACGGAAGTACCCAACATTCACAACATCTGGGGTGTTCCGGAGCTACATCTACGGAAAACCCTAACGTTAACTTGTTCCGTAGATGCACCTCCGGAACCTTTTGCAACTCACCAGTCGCGACAATGACGTCTCCAACCCATGAAATTCAAATTTTTGAAGCACTGATCGTCTATCTAAGACAACAAATAATACATACATTGTCTCTAAACTATGTTTCTAAAACTATATAAGGATTTCTATTCTAACTCTTTTACGGGAAACACTCGAAAATTTGAAAACTTACCAATTATATTGAGCTTTGAATGATTTGGAGTGTGTTGATCGTTGAAGTTGATGCTCACTGTCGAACTCGAGTGAAAAAAAAGCAACTTTGGTGGAAAAATAATTTTTGAGGTTGGAGAGAGTTTGGAGAGTTGGAAGATGAAAAATGAAGAATGAGGGAGGAGAAGAGACTCTGGCGCGAATTTATCAAAAATGGTTCCAAAGATGCATAACATGAATCATTCCGTAGATGCATTTACGAAACAAATCAACATTGAATAAAAAAAAGGTGCGTCCAGATATATACCTCAGAAAACAAGGGATATTTTTAGACACGCACATAAAATCTAAGAACCACAAAAGGTGAGGTAAAAAATTTCCATAATTAATAAGTGTTTCGGGCTACCCAAAGACCCGAAAGGTGGAAAATCTGATCACAAGAGAGTCTGATTTAAATTACACCTCCACAAAGTAGTTAAAGATTAGATACACGTTATAGAATCCATCACTTAATCTTTATCATTCACAATCAAATTCGATTTTTCACATTTCTCAATAATAAACATAAAATAGTTCTAACTGTCTTTAATATATAAATTTTATTATCAGTTACTTAATCATTAAGTGTTAACTTTACAAATTTATTCAGGTCAGCCGCTTGGCAGCCTCATTCCCTTGCATGTTACATTTATGGTTCCACCCCATATTTGGAATGATTGTAAGGGAATTAAAAGGGATTTCAAATATAAAGTTGATTTTATAATATTTGTATGATGTGTTTGTATGATGTCAATGGTATTTGATTTTACTTTTATAATTAATTATAAGATTTGCGATTATTGAATTATATATAATATTTACTCTCAAATTTAATCTTTGATAATATTAAATTTACAATGACAAACTCGTGCTGTTAATTAGCTTTCAAAAAACTAATATTTTTTGTCGACTATAAATTATTACAGACTAAGAAAGCGATTTCTAATATTATCTTAACCTTTTCCTTATAAAAATATGGTTACTTGATTAGAAATAGACTTATATATCTTAAATAAGACTATTTTTGTGGATTAAAATATATTACTTGGAGAAAAAATATAATTAGGAGAAAAAAATATCATTATCATAAATATTTCATACCTATAATATACTTAAGAAAAAATCATAAGAGAATGACATTTCAATTATCAATTGCTATTATTTTTCAAAATAAAGCTGACTACATTCCCAGTCTTTTAATACTGTTCTTTTAAACCGACAAAAACTAAAAGAGTTAACAATATTTTTTATTACATAAAATTATCAAACTTTGGTTTCTTATGCCATAGATAAAGGGTTCAAGGTGTTCATTACTACACCTTATTTAGTGATCACACATCTTAAAAGAAACTTTAGAATGTTATCTGTATCGTTTGGAGTTTAAAATTTGATCGCGTTTATTATACACAAATTTGAATTATAATATATGAAAAATTCAAATAACTATCACCTTACATGTATACCAATCTTCACGCTCTTCATAATTATAACTACTTTTTAAAAACTCTACAAAAATCTTTTTCTATTCTCATTAAATTCTTTTACTTCAAAATAATATTATTCTGAATTTAGTATTCGCAGTGCGGTTTTGACGCTAAAAATCATCCGACGCACGAGAGAAAAAAATATACGGTTTGGTTTGGTTCGGCTTACTTTCAAAAATAAAATCAAACCAAATTAAATTAAACTAATGCGGTTTAGATTGGTTCGGTTCATTCGGTTTTTTACAAGAAAAATATTGAGCCATATTTTGTGTTTAATCGTTCATACATTATTATAAAAAAATTTATAATTGTCAAAATAAAATTATAATTTGATACTCTTACAATTTTATCTCAGGTCTAAAGAATGACATATGAAATTACATTCGTAAATAAATATTATTCAAAGAATACGATAAAATATATTTTGTCAAAATATTATTTATAAATGAATTATATTTTATTTTTTAATGATATATAAATTAAAATAGAGTTAATACCTATTTTGCCCCCTGCCATAAGGGGTGTAGTTGAAAAACTTCCTACAAAAAAAAAAATTTCAAGAAGTGCCTCATAAAATTTCAACAGTTCGATTTTGAACCTTTTTCACGTCACCTCATTAAAAAGTCTGATGTGGCAGTATTTTCTATAATTTTTTAATAAACTTATTAAAAACTTATAGAAAATACTGCCACATCAGACTTTTTAATGACGTGGCGTGAAAAAGGTTCAAAATCAAACTTCTGAAATTTTATGAGGCACTTCTTGAAAATTTTTTTTTGATAGGGAGATTTTTCAACTACACCCCATATGGCAGAGAGCAAAATAGGTATTAACCCATTAAAATAAATATCATACAAAGAATAAGATAAAATATACTCATAATACTAGTTGATTTCTCTAAAAATTAAAGAAATATATATTGGTTAATAAAATTTTATAACATAATACGGTTTGGTTTGATTTTGTTTGCAAAATACAAACCACAAACTAAACCAAACCGCGCGGTTCTGCTAGAAAATGATACATTCGAATCAAATGCGGTGTTTTGCGGTTTCTATTTGATTCAGTTCGATTTTACGGTTTTTTGTTGGATCGATTTAATTTTGAACACCCTTATTGGATAGCTTTCAAAATCACAATAGTTTGTTCAAGTTTATTTGAAATCAGAATATTATATTCTACAAACATCCCTTGAGTGAACATCTTATTTTTCAAATGAAGCTAAAACTTGACCGAATAATTGTTTTGAATTAAATGAAAGAGTTTAATAATTAAGCGAAATTGAAAGAAAATTAAATTAAAAAAAAGTCAAAAGCAAAACTATCCATAAATATAAATTTAGATGGTGATAATTTTTTTAATGCATTTTAATTTTCTTACAATGCATTTAGGCTTTATATATAAAAATTAGGCTACTTCAAAAAATAGGCTACCCACGTATATTTATATGTCCAAAAGACATAAATTTAAACAATGTGAGACTGTAAATAAACTTTAACAACATAATAGTATTGAATAAATGTTAAATTATTATCTATGTCAATATTAGTCTCTTCAGAATATTAGTTAGTTTTTTGTATTCAAACAAAGGTCTTCATTCATTGATTACATTCACGTGCAACGACAATAGCAACAGACAAATTATAGTGTAAAACATGGAGAAGCAATTTACAAAATGGTGGGTCTATATAAAAAAAGTAATGGTATCTTTCCTAACATTAAGCTGTGAATGCTGTCTCCTACAACTTATTCAGTAATTAATTCCCACCAAAAAAGAGAGGTAAAATTAGTCATAAGGATCTGACATTGTTGTCAGATAGTGACTGTGAGAGTTGACAGAAAAATTGTAAAATGTTCACATTGTAGTTTTTTTTTTTTCAATATATATTTAGCTACCACAGGTTGGTTTTGGTCATAAAAAAAATTCTATTGCAGTCATGGGGACTTACAATCATTATGTAATTGTTAAGTTCAAGGATGGTGTGGAAGTTGAAGAACTCATCCAAGAGTTAGAGAAGATGATTTCTGGGATTGAGCATGTCAAGTCCTTTGAATGGTAAGACCATGAGTTTTTTTTTTTTGGTTCTTTCTTTCTATTATATGTAATTGTTCTTATTTAGCATGTTGTTATGTTTGTGTTTGTTATACAATAGGGGGAAAGACATTGAAGGCCATGAGATGTTGAGACAAGGTTATACTCATGCCTTTTTGATGACATTCAATGAGAAAGAGGCTTTGAATGCATTTCAAGTTCACCCAAATCATGTTGAGTTCTCAAAGATATTTTCACCTGCTCTTGAGAAGATTGTGGTGATGGATTTTCCAGCTATCACTGTCAAAGCACCAGCATGAAGTTGAAGACTTTCAAGCAATTGAAGTTTTTATGATTCAAGTGTTTATGCATGTGTGTGTGAATCAAGTATCTTTAGTTTGTTGCTGCTAGTTTTCATGCTATTTGAACTTGAAATGATCTTCTATTTTACAATTAATGGGATGTTCTAGTTCCTGGTATTTGTTAATATCCTAAGTATGTGTGTGAATTGATTTTTTTTTGAACTTATCTACTAATATATAAACATTTTTATAAAAACATGAAACATCTTATGATATGTCCTAGTCTTGCAAAGATCTAAGATGTTCCTAAACAAGATAGTGAGCATAGAATTTGATGGTAAACCCTGATAGGTGGATGATGTCTTGGTGTTCTGGTCATGCGTAGGGAGTATTCGCAAATATTCTGACATTCAAGTTAGTGATTGACATAGGTAAGAGATATTTTAAGGTTAAAAAATATCTACCTTTATGTGTCGCCTTGATTGACCTTTTACAGTGAGGTTTAGAATTTCAAGTGATTAGGTGGCCGGAGGATCGTGTAGGATAATTCCATCAATCTAGGAAGGTTCCATCAAATAGTCACCAAATACTAACGTTGTCTCAGTGACTTCAGGCCAAAGACGTCATTTTTTTAGTTGTAATTTGCAGGAAGGTTCTAGGATTGCACAACTTGTGATGGAATTGTCCTAGAGTGACACTTGATCATGTGACGCCTTGCTAGAGACCGTGTAGGTTGGTAACTTTGATTGATGGAGGAATGTTGGGTTGGTAACCTAGGTGGCTGGACTATCGTATAGACACACTACCAAAAATTTTAATCTGTTAAGGTTATTTTAGTTGTTTCACTCATGACTTTTGATATCTCTCTAGATTGCCACGCGTCTCCGTAGAACTGTCCCTATGAATTTTTGGTTTAGGGTGTATTTAATATTTCTTATCCATATATCTATGTGTAATAATTGTGACATTGGAAAATGTTAGCGTAATGATTTCTGTCACGTCCATGTGGATTTCTATGATTGATTTTTGTTACTCGATTTCTTTATAAATAGGAACTATTATTACTCATTAGTATTTTTTCGCCTTCTTTTGCTCCTCAGTGTGTGCTGACTCAAACTTCTCCATCCTAGAGACCTCACATTCTCTTGTTGTTGTTGCATTCTTTGTGAGTGTAAAATTTTTGATAGGTCTACTTTTTTTTTGAGTTACGAGGCTCTGAGGATATGTGTTTTGTACGTGTGTAGGTATATCTTGTAATTTTGTCCCCCCTTGTCCTTTCACAACAGTGGTGATGCACCCAATTGCTTTCTTTCCCCATTAGTTTTTTCTAGCGGTGGCAAAATGGGCATAGTCCGGCAGTCATGTCCATTTTTCACACAATTTTTTGCAGAGTGGACCAATGATTTAGGTCTGCATCCTCAACTATGCCCTCTCATCCCACCCACCCCAATTTTTTGCGGGTTTGACGGGCACGAGCATTAACATGACACATATAGATTTTTTCCACTTTAGGCTTAAAAGGTGTAGAGTACACGAGCCTGCTCCGCCTTACTCTATTATGCCCACCCACCCTAATTTTTACAGGATTTAGCGGGCCATACATGCATGTTTTCCACCCCTTAGTTTTCCTTAGAGTTCCCTGTTTCTATGGAGGATCTACTTAAGGAAAAAGTTAATTTTAGGGAGGTGACGAAATGTGGAGTTCTAAGGGACAATGTAGATGTTTGATACACTTTTTTCGGGGAAGATATCCATGGGTGAAGTTATCGAGTATCCCCAAGGTGGACCTGTTGTTCCTATTGAACTATCCATCTTAGAATTCAAGTGAACCCCGTTTACCTTGACTCGTCGTCTATACATTATGATTTGGATGATCAACGAGTATTTTATTCCAAAAATTTCTTTAGGAAACCCAATAATTAGGTCATTGTCTTCCCATACACGAGAAACCGTAAATGTGGATGGTGTAACGCCCCATATTTTCCATTTATTAATTTAATTAGAATTTAAATTAATTATTTGGATTATTTGGCATTTTATTGGATTTAATTGGATTAAATTGAGAAATAGAGCTATTGGGCTAAGTGTGGTGTTAGTAAAGAGGGGGTGCTAAGTGTAGGCCTTTTACTAAGGTTATATTTTATCTTTTTTCATAAAAACAAGGAAATAAGAAAAAAGAAGGAAATTGGGAAAAATAGAAAAGGAGAAGAGAAGCAAAAGAGGAGAAGAGCAGAGAACGTGAAAGAGCATGGAAAGAGGAAGAGGGCTTTCAAGAAATTTGACTAAGGTAAGGGGGGACTCTTCCGATTAGCATCTATTATTGGGTTATAGATGGTAGGACTGAATTAGATACATTGTTCGTGTCAATTGAGTTATATGTTAGGTTGGGGTTTTGGGATGATTTGATGAAAATTGTATGATTTGATAAAATTGCATGATTTGATGATGTTATGATGTTAGAGGATCCATAATATGTGTTACATTTGTGTTATAACATGTATTCTATTGCTGTTCGTGATGGTTGGTGTTTTTGACTTGATTTGGTTGAGTTTGGGGGATTTGGGGTTGAATCCCGTACTGCTGTCATATGCTATAAAATTCTGAATTTTGCCAGTTCGCTCCGCGAACCCTGTTGGCGCCGCGAAGGCATCGTAAATTTTCCAGTTCGCCCCGCGAACCTTGTTGGCGCCGCGAAGGCGTCATTTCCTGGCAGCGCGTCGCGAACAATGTGTGGCGCCGCGTGCTGCTAGTGATTTTTGAAAAGTTTAAAGATGCATAACTTTCGAACCGTTGGCCTGTTTTAAGTGCCGTTTCCAGCTGGATGAAGCTTATGAAATATTCTTTGTGTTATAATTATGAAATGAGCACTAGCTCGAATTTATTTTTAAACCATGATCTGCTTGTTTTGATGAATGATGTGTTGTGGACATATATGATGAGATATGACGATACATGATATGTTTAAAACACGAGTCGTGTGATGATTTGTTTGATTGTATGATGAAGCTTATGAGACATTCTATGCGAGGATATGAGTATGATGTGAATATTTTGTTAGTTTGATGGATGATGTATTGTTGACATATATGACGAAATGTGACAATATAAGATGTGTTTGAAAACATGATTATGTGATGATTGTTGAGAATTGTATAATGATGATTGATTTGTTTTGAATGATGTGAATACGTGTATGATCTTAATTGATGAAGATAATGATGATTGATTTGTTTTGGATGATGTGAATACATGTATGTTCTTTATGGATGATGATGATGATGAGGATTGATGCGGATACATGTATGTTCCTTATTGACGATGATGATGATAATGATTAATTTGTTTTAGAATGATGCGGATACATGTATGTTCTTAATGATGATGATGATGATTGATTTGTATTGAATGATGCTGATACATATACATGCTTTTTGATGATGATGATGATGGTAAGAGTATGAGACAATGTTGTTCATCAGATCGAAGATGTAATAAGTATGTTATATGTGTGCATTCATTCATAAATCTTTGGCGAGGACTGTATCCAGATGATGTGTTGGATCACTGAAGGGCATATATCCCATTGTGTGGAATTTGTGCTTGCAAGACCGTATCTTGATGATGTTGGATCGGTTGGATGGGTTAATCCCATTGATGATATTGGTACCACATGCATATTGTCAGTTCATTACATATGCATGATTGTTATGACTTGTTTGGATGAATTATGGTGTTGTATTTTGGTAATGTATTTATGTTTGTTGTTGTGTGTTGATGAGTACCTTCCTGACAATCTGAATATAATGAAATTGGGTGAATAATGTGACTATGATGTGTTATTTTTATGATTTAATAAAATTTGTTAATTGTGAATGAGGCTCACCCTTACTGTTGACATTTTCAGATTGAGGAGTAGCGGCTTGATTTTGGTGAGGATAGTTGATAGGCTAGTCCATTAGTTCGAGTCGGTGTCATGCTTTGATATTGTAACACTGAGGAACACTAGTTTAGAGTTCACGATTGATAACTCTATTTTATTGTTTTCGGTTTAATTTGTGGGATATAGTATCAATGATGTTATGCTTGCCCGTATGATGAATTTTCCGCTGTGTTAACATGAGATGTTTATGAATATGATAAACTGTTCCTTAGTGGATGCATGACAATGACGTATTTAACTCGGTGGGAGAACTGACTTTATTATTTCGCAAACAAAATATTACGGTGAGCAAGAGACGCCACCGACTTTTATTTTGTCCAATTATGGAAAGGCATAAAAGTACAGGAAAAACCTTTTTAAGAAAGACTTGAGTTCGGGGGGTAGGTTATGAAAAAGGAAGGTGTTAGCACCCTTTTCATCCGTAGTTATACGGGCTCTTAGTTTGCTTAGCTCGTTAGTTTTGTTTGAAAGTCAAAGTGTGTGTGTGTGTGTTTGAAAAGAAGCATCGAGACTTCGCAATGATCCTTGTATCAGTCCTCAAGGATGTATGCGAAGCGTTTGAAATTTGATTTGAAAAAAAGGGTAAGTGGTGAGAGAAATATTTTTAGCAAGCAAACTAAGGCTATTTACCCTACACTTAGTCTCTCCTATACTTTTATGCTTTTTGGAGGGATAGGGCTAACCATACCATTTGTAGGTAGGTAATCCCATCTATTGGACATGTTCGGGACATCGAAGGGTCATCGAAGGTCGTTTGAAGGCAACAGGATAGAGGTACCTTTAGCATTATCGAAGGGACAATCATCTTTCGTTTAGGCAACCATTCGAGGGACAAGATCATGTTTTCATAGGCAACATCGAGGGTCATCGAGGTACCATGATCTTTTTGATGATTTTTAATCTTCGGGACGTTTGCTAATGGGTACCTCTATATTCGAGGGACACGACCATGTAATCGAAGGCAACCAAGAGGGGCGTATCCTAAGGGTGAGTGTGTGCAGCAATCACGTGTGTTGTTTCGGAATATTTTATCTTTTTAGTTAGTGATCTAAATCGAGGTTAATTTCTTTTCACCCCCTAATTTACTAACACACGCAGATAAATATTGCAGAAAATAAAGAGTAGAAAAGTAAATGGTCCTAGCTATTACATGGCTTCAGGGAGCGGGTTACAATAAAGTCGGGAGTGTGGAAATTAAAGCCCTAAATTAAACTATTACAACTTGTGAGCAGTTACATAATAATCGAGAAAAAGAAACGCGCGGGAAATTAAGTTAAAACTAGTAAACAGTTACAAAAATAAGCGCAAAAACAATTAATCAGGATCGGTAAAAAAAAGAATTTGAGTTTGAAGTTAATTATAACCCTAATTAGCTTAACCTAATTGTTTAAATTAATTAACCTAATTTATGTACAAATTAATTAACTAAACCTAATTCTAGTTAACAAAACTTAATTAAATAATTATCCAATTAATTAAATGCTTAAGTCAAATTAATCGATTAAAAAAAACTACCCCTAATTATAATTACTAATTATTCATTATCTAATCCTAATTAATTATTGGTGATTAATTAAATGGTTAATGGTTAATTAAATGGAAAATCATGAAAGCTAGTTAAAGGAAATAGAAAAGAAAAAGAGTGAAAAAAAGATGGGGGACGCTGGGAATCAAACTCAGTCCCCTAGGTTACCAGCAACGCGTCCTGCCAGCTATGCTACGATACTCATTTGTTATAGGATCACAAACAAATCAATATATGTTTGTTAGCGTTTCCTTTTGAATTTCAACGCTATTCAACCGTGGGCCCAGGGTGTTCACGCGCTGCCAATTAAAGATGGAGAGAGAATCAACTCTGGTTGACTGGCGAATAGTGCGTAGACACGCAGACAGTCAAGGGGCCAGCGTCCACATCATCATCTCCTTCCTCCAGCCTTGCGGATTTTGCTGCGGATTCTTCCACGGAATTTCCTGTGGATTTTTCCTTCGAATCTCCTGCAATTTTAAATCTTTACAAAACGACATTAACTACACAACATGAGTGCCCAAATCTATGTAAAAATGTCCCCTGAGTTCGTTGGTGTAGTCGTTTTTGGCTAATAGGGCACGTGACATGGATAACGAACCTATCACGTGTTTTTTCCCTAAACATGGTGACTTTGATTCATAACATTAAAGCTTCGTTCCAACGGTTTTATCCTGTTCTAAACAATACCAGGAACACATACAAATCATTAGATTTAAAGTTAATACGTTAAAACATAGCAAATTGAAATTCAAGAATGGCATGAATAGTATGAATAAGATGCAAGAGTTTTACATGTCATGGGACCTTAATAATGGCATACTCGTGTTCTATACTACCTTGAGAGACGATTTGAAGGGTTGTTCAGACTTGAGAGGGGTTGCAACCTTCTCTTTGGCTTGCGATTTCTTTTAGGAACTTTGAGTGATTTTTTAGAGTTCTTGAGGCTGTGTAAATCGTCTCCGAGAGGATGAGCCTTATGAATTATATATATGGATGGATTAGGGTTGAAGTTTTTTGGAGAAAAAGGATTGGATTTGATTAAAAAGATTTGATTATAAAAATTGCATGAAGAATTTCTAAATCAAATCTCAATCTATTTTCACAACATTTTTTAACGTGCTCTTGGCCCTTGTTAAGTGAATTAGGTCTAGATTCAATGAATGACACCTTTTGTATTATTTGATTTTATTTTATTTTGATTTTATTTGATTTAAGTTGAATTTAAATGAATAAATCCAAAAATAAATTTAATAAAATCATAAAATATTTATCAAATAATCTTCGGGCCTTTAATAAGCTTATTATCACGTGGAACATCCAAAACCCTAGGCCCAATACTTAAAAATACAAAATTCCTCACTTAGGTTTTCATGCATTTCCTCAAATTTTCCCAACTTCTGCGGGTCATAACTCACTCAATTTTTACCCTATGAAGGTGTTATAGGACTTTTTAGAAAGCTCAAAATGTCCTCTACAATCCACTTTCAAAGCTTTTTTTGCATTTGAGGATTTTATCTTGAAAATATGGCTCCTGACGAAAAGCTGCTTTTTGCGAGCTTCTAGAAGGACCTGTAATGTTTTGGCTCATATATCCCAAATGAAGCATTTTTGGCCTTGGCTTTAGCGAGGAAAACTTGTATAGAATTAAACTTCCTTCAAAATAGGATTTGGTTGGGAAATTTCTGATGTTCCATGTGAAAGTTATGGCTGGTCAAAGTTGGGTTGACTTTTAGTCCAAAAACCCTAATTTAGAAACTTGGACATTTAGTGATTTTGAAGCTTTCCTCGATGAATCATGATCAATTATTGATCAAATGACGAATTTGACTTCAAAATGTTGATGTTGACCAAAAATCAGGAGTTTTGACTGTAATTTGACCATAGTTGACTTTTAGGTCAAACTGGTCGACTGTTGACTTTTTGAGCAATTGTCAGAGAAATCCTGAGCCATGAGGCTTGAAACTTGACATGGTGATACTTTGAAGCATATGAGGAAGTGTGAAGACAACTTGAGGCATTAGGACTTGATTTTACCTTGAGGGGATCAAAACCCTAGTTGTAGGCTCGTTACTTATGAGACAGATAGTCATGCCTATTTCTTGTCTGGCCTTGAGTAGCTGAAGATCAAATGAGCCAAAATATCTTGAAATATGATGGGCAAATTTTGGGGTATGACAACATACAATAATTTGTTCTCGAATGAATTGTGGCACCCTTGTTTCATGTTACTCTGAATTATTTTTAAATTGCTGCGGGGTTTAGAAGGGTGTTACAGATGGTATCCTAACTTCTAGTTTCATATGTATGACGTGTCTTTCAGTAAGTATGAGCTTCATCTTCCCTTAACTAATTTTGAGCGTCATTTATTTTCCGAGTCTGATATTTGTTACTTCATAGAATTTTACTCCATCTTGGGCTCACATTATGGTTTTTCAATATTTGTGTTATATCTTAAGGTCGTGCCTAAGTTTTTTGTACCATGTTTCACATCCATTGGAAAGTTTATGGAAACACTTAAGGCCTGGTTATGTGTGTTTCATTTTTTTTTATATTCAAACTTCAACCGCATCCACCATCTAAATTTCGTTGGTGGTTTGTATTGATTTGTCCATTCACTAAGGCTTCACAAGAGGTGATATGCATTATTGATACGTGGTGTAGAAAATGCATCAATCAATGATTGTGTGATGATCATTTTAATGTGAGGGTAAGGGATCTCCATCTCGTACTTGAAAAATGTGAAAGGTGGAAACCCGTAGTCTATTAGGAGAAATAGAAATTACACAATGTCTTTGAATAAACATGCACCACTTTGTCATTTAAACTCTATTTCACTTTTATCTTCTGCAAAGGATGAATCCATTTCCATGTCTGGTGTCTTATGATAATTACTTTATTTTGTACTATGATTTATGTGTTTCATTATTGTGTTTATTTGTTGTTTCACAATTGATATGGTAGGTTAGAACATATTGAAGAAAATTATGGAATAGACAATCAGTTCTTTGAGTTGAGGTCTGTAGATAGTTAGGCCTATTTCTTCTAGCCCTAATTCCAATAGGGCAGCATCATTGATGGCAATGATGGTGGAAAGTTTTCTATGTCTTTTAAGAATTTGAAGGTCGATGTATTATTTTTCTATGAAAGAACGAATTAACATGAGGATTTTTTATGATGAGAAAGTCTTAGGTTTTCACCTTCGGGTCCTCATACCCTCAAACTCTTCGGCCCAGGTTCCTGAAGTTGACGTCAATTGGGAGGTTCAATTATGAACCTTGGATTTTCAATCTACACTTGCAAAATGTATTTCACTCATGTATCTACTAATAGCGTTGACTTGTTACTCTCGGACTTAGGATGCAACTCAATCAATAAGGGATGAGTAGTTATCTAGGGATCTAGTACAATATAATCTAGAAGTGCATAATTATACAGAAAAAGTTATGTAGGCACCAACTATATTAAGCGAGGTTTAGAAGAAGTTGAGACGCCAGGAAGCATAATTGAAATGGTCTTGTTAAGACCCGGACATGGGTGTAGAGAACCATAATACATCAGAAATATATTTGGGGGATCAAGTTTAATTTATTGATGAAGAAAGGAGCAAGTATGAGGTTGTGGAAACTATATGTTCTAAGCAGTGCAAAGTGGTGGAAATCTTGTTGATAAATTTTGTGAAGAAGGTTATTTTCTCAATGCAGAAGTTGTGAACTAATGAGAGTCAAAAGAAAGGTTATTTAACTAAATACAGAAAATGCTGGATTGAAAAGGCTACATCAAAAACCCCATCTTTAGAATGTTTGAAAGATTTCTGAGTTGACATATGAAAATCTCTAACTTAGTTTGTTATGTTATGAATATAAAGTGTTTAAAAATGACTTTATCTAAGTTCGAGCATTGAGTCTCGACTTAAGTTTGGAGCTGGCAGGTGTGGAATCTTGTATAATAGTAGTCAACAACATGGTTTTGTAAATGTTGATTTTTCTAGCATGTGCTCCTTATTTCTTTATCTTTATTTTGACTCGTGATATTTATATTTGGTTTTTTTGTTGGTTAACAATAATCGTATCCTTATTCGTTCTTTTTGTGATGTTTTGCTTATTGATGTGTATTTCTACATTGAGAATGCTCCCGACCATGGGATGTCCTTTGTCTTCCCTTGATCTAGGCTCTAGCCTTGAATAAAATGTAGGTTTCTTTGGGAGACCATTCATCTCATTGATGGAAAATCAAAGAGTTAGGCCGCCCTGCCATCTTAGACAATTTTTTTTGTGTTTTGGATCCTTCTTTTATCGGGAAGACATTTATTCAAGCATTCTATTCATTTTGTGGATGCCTAAAAAAAGGTCTTATTTTTATTGTTTCAAGTGTAGCACCCTTCTAACCCCACATATAATTTACGAGAAAATTAATTAAAACAAGCCACATAAGGGTGTCAGATTTCATAAAAACAACATAAATATCCTGCTCCATAACATGAGTTACACAAAAGTAATATTCAACCTTTAAAACATACACATTCAAGGATGTTTATACAACTCACTTTGAGTCCACGAACTTATAACTCGAAACGAAATAAACATAGTTCAACAAATTGTCTCCAAAAATAAACATCATCATAGTTAGGCAAGTCAAACCTCAACCTAACCCGATGTTACGTGATCAGAGCAGAAACCACTAAATAAAACAACAATAAAAGGAAATGTCTTCGCAACTAGCTTTCAATTACTTCAACGTTAGCTACTCACGAGTATATGCACGTTACCCATGTAAAGGTAACATTCAAACATAAGAGGTGAGTAATCGTAATCAATTATAAAAGATATATGAAATAATAGATTTACAACAATTATAAATTACAAGTCAACAACATCAAATACATCATATACTCACACTCCAATCATCACAGTAATTCATGCACAACTTCCATCATAAAGCACACATATAAATCACGTAACAAATGCAAGTATCAGCAAATCAATTAGCATCAACAAAATAATGCAATGCCACATAGAATGTTATGGAACAACACTGACTTAATGCATGTGGTACCAATTCATAAACATATTGGTTCATGTTGTCTCCTATTACACCACCATGGATACATGATCCCAACCATGGGATCTAATTCTTATTGAACCGGATCAAATCACAAAAATTGTTACTTCCACTGCAGGTAATGCTTCACTAATTCCCCATCATAGAAGTTAGTTATTCGCACTTGAACCACCAGCATAGGAACGAGGCCACATCATGATTAGAACCGAAGTTCCGACAACATGGATGCTTGATTTACAACATGCAGCGAAAACATCATCAACATCAGCACCATAACAACACCATCAAGCTTCATTATCATAACAAGTCATCATAACACAACATTATCACAACAATGCAATAACTCAATAACAAAACATATAAACAATTAACTTCACAAACATTTTATACAAATAAAAAATACTAATATAATTCACCATTCTATATCATGATATAGATTTGTGTATTATCTTTCTAATGCATCAAACGATTCGTCATTTGAACATACGATTAAAAAGTTATGATCAAAACCGTGCTGGAAAAATAACGTTTCTGGGCAAATTCTGGGTGCATGTGTCGACACATACATGTTACAGGTCGACACACGTACTCTCGTTTTAAAGCCTGTAGCTTATGTTTCTATGTGTCGACACATACAACCTCTATGTGACAACACACGCGTTAAAATTTTCCAAAAATCACTTTTCTAAAGGCTACGTGTCGACACATAGCTCATTCAGGTCGGCACATACTGTTGTTTTAGCATGAAAACTCAGTTTTTAATAATTTAAACACCAATTTGCATACCAAAAACTTATCCCACGAATTTATATCACAATAATTCAATATTTTATTGTTATAACACCCTAGTTCCATCTATCATGTCATGGGATCATGGATTAACAACACATCATAACTGTTACACCAAATCCATCATCACCAATCACCAATTCATCCATTCATGTCAAATCCAATCATGGTTCATGAATCACACAAATCAACAATTCAATTTACAGCAGTAACAACATCAAAGATTTCACAACACAACATATGCATCGATATTCATAACAATCACTATCAATCAAAAGGATTAAAAACCTACATCTACCTTTCCCTCATATCAATCATAATTGAGAACCATTACCCACCCTTAACTTATAATTCTTCTAGAAATTGCTCCTTCAAAATCTACGAATGGATATCTCCTTGATTATTTTATGCTCTAGTTTTTTTCTCCATTCTCTCAACTTTTTACGTACCAAGAGAAAGGTCTCACTTTTCCCTATTTTTTTTTGGAGCAAAGAAAAGAATTTATTCATTCCAAAAAACGTTACAAGTTGGGCCAATCCAAGGATCCAGGCATTCCAATAGACAATATTAACACACCCTCCTATAGGTTATAAACCATTACAATAGAATTAGAGTTTCCTATCATGTTCAACTCTAGCCTTAATTATCTCAATAATGCTATATCTACAAAGCCCATCAACATGACCCTCTTGGAATATAAGCTTGTTCCTTTGCTGCCAAATGTGATAGATACTTTCAGAGATTGCCATCTTGAGTACTCTAGCCTTACTACTCTTGCCTCGCACCTGGTCACAAATCCACAGCAGTTCCTGTTTCCAGCCAGCCGGTTCCCTCATAATATGCATCCATCCAAGTACCTGCTTCCACACGTTTCTAGTTTTTGCACATAGGAAGAAAAGGTGTTCACAGTCCTCTTGTTCTTCACAAAACACACAGGTTCCATCCGTATTGACCCCAATTCTAAGCAATCTCATCTTAGTTGGGAGACGGTTTTGACATGCCAACCAAAGGGTGAACAGAGCCCGTGGACGAGCCTTGTTTGCAAACATGAGGTCTCTCCAAGCCACCTTAGGTTTATCACCCCTTAGCCAATCATACATCTTTCGAGTTTCAAACTTACCAGCACTTTTGAATCCAGCCCAAACAGTAGAATGCATCACCATATCCCTGTGTTTAAATATAGCCTTTAAGATCCACGAGCAGTTACTGTTAGGCTGATATGTATCCACTCCCCAATTCTTGATGTAAAACAGATGAACCCACCTAATCCATAATACATCCTTCTTCTCACAAATATTCCATAGCATTTTGCACATGGTAGCTTTGTTCCAAAAAGGGAGGTCAATTAGATTCATACCTCCAGCAGCTCTGTGATCGCATGTATGCTCCCAAGAGACTAGAGCCTTCCTCGAAATTGCCTCCTTGCCTGTCCACAAGAAGCTTCTACATAGGCTCTCAATGTGGTGAATAACCTTCTTGGGGAGAGGAAATATCTGCATCCAGAAATTAGAAATTGCAAACATAACACTCCTAATAAGTTGGAGCCTGCCTGCATATGAAAGGAGTCTTGTACTCCAATGATTGAGTCTAGTCACCATCTTATCAATCAAAGGTTAGCATCTATTGATGGTCAGTTTCTTGCTATCGAGTGGTACACCCAAATATTTAAAAGGCATGTGCCCCACCACAAAACCAGTTTCCTCCTGAATACACTTTTGTTCCTCTAAGCTGCCTCCCCCAAAGTATACTTTGCTTTTGGCTGGGCTGGCAAGTAAACCTGTGGCAGCAGAAAATTCCCTGAATTTGTTCATAAGTAGCTGCACAGATTTGAGATCTCCCTTCACAAACAATAGCAGATCATCTGCAAAGCAAAGATTTGTTATTTTCAATTTATCACAGTTAGGGTGAAATTTGAATGCAGGGTTCAAAGCTAAGGTTTGAAGAATTCTATGAAGGTACTCCATCACAAGGACAAAGAGAAGAGGAGATATGGGGTCTCCTTGTCTCAGGCCCCTTTGTGCTTGCAATATTCTAAACTGGCTACCATTGATTGAGAACCTGTAAGAAACACCTCTGACACATGCCATGATCCAATTAACAAAAACATGGGGAAAGCCAAGTTCAAGTATGATATGGTGTAAAGCATCCCAGTCCACAGTGTCATATGCTTTCTGGATGTCCATCTGGATCATACACCTAGGAGACAAGTTTTTCCTATTGTATCCTCTAACCAATTCCTGTGCCAGCATGATGTTGTCATGAATAACCTTGCCAGGGATGAATGCTGATTGGCTATCATCAACCACAGTGTCAATAACCCTCCCCAATCTAGCAGTGAGAATTTTTGAGATGACTTTGTAAATTGTAGTACAACAGGATATGGGCCTCATATCTTTCACAGTCTTGGCTTCTGAAGATTTAGGTATAAGGGTAATAAGAGAGCAATTAACTGCCTTATGCATCTTGCTATTTCTAAAAAACTCCTGCACAGCCTCTATTACATCCACTCTAACAATCTTCCAAGATTTCTTAAAAAAATGAGCTGTGAAACCATCAATACCTGGTGCCTTTGTGTCTCCCAAACTCTGAACAGCTTTCCAGATTTCCTCCTCAAGGACAGGTTTGATTAGCAGTTGAGCATTCTCTCTGGTCAGCAGCTTACCCTTTCTGATGGCAGGAATGTCTATACCCTTGAGTTCTGGAACTTTTGTGCCTACCAGGTTTGTGTAAAACCCAAGGATCTCCTCTTCAATTTGTTCACCTGTAGATAACCTGCTTCCATCCAAAGCTGTAAGAACATGCAGGCCCTTTTGTCTATTTTTCTCCTTCACTAATGCATGGAAATATGCATTGTTAGCATCCCCAAGCTGGAGCCAAGTTACTTTAGATTTCTGCATAAGGATTTGTTCCTCCTGATGGTGCAACTGAGTAATTTTGTCCTGCCAGGTCTTGACTCTCTCTCTAATCTGCAAATCAAACAAAGCACTAGTAAGTTGTTCTTGAGCCTTCAGCAACTCTTGCCTTGCCTGATGAATCTGTTTCTGAATATCAGTATTCTTCTTAATAAGAGGTTTGAGAGCTGGCTGCAATCTTCTTAACTTACTCCACAATCTATGCATAGCTGTACCAGGAACATTATTTCTCCAACTCTCTTGGACAACCTGTGTGTAAGCAGGGTCATGTGTGATGCAATTGAGGAATTTAAACATATACCCCTTAGGAGATGTTTGCTGTTCAGTCCTGACCCTGATGGGAGCATGGTCAGAGATACTAGGAGCCAAAACCTCCACAATGGCCTCAGGGTACTTTTGAAACCAAGCCACATTACCTAGCATATGATCAATCCTAGAGTATATGACATCTGTTTGATTATTTGACCAGGTAAAATGTCCTCCCTTAGTACTAGCTTCCAATAGGCCACTGGTATGCATCATATGGGTCAAGTCTCTATATTCCCTCTCAGTAACACTGTTACCTCCAACCCTGTCCTTGTTAGTGATTACATTGTTGTAATCTCCCATAGCAATCCAGGGGTGAACCATAGAACCTCCTATAGTTGCCATAACATGCCAAAGAAGCTTCCTCTTCTCCAATTGATTAAAGGCATACACAACAGTAAGACAATAGAGAAGATTATGGTTCAAATCACAAACCTCAGCATGTATATGTTGCTCATCCATTTGCACTATATGTAGGTTAATATCCTGGGAGCTCCACATCACCCAAATTCTACCATTTTCATGGTAGTCATAGTTGTCTGCAAATTCCCATTTATTACCAAACTTCTTTCTTATTCTATCAGCATTCTGCTTTTTGACACGAGTCTCCAACAAGGCTACCACTGGAACATTGAATTTATTGAGGTAGGAGTTAACCTCACGATGCCTAGCCTCTTTATTAATACCCCTCACATTCCAAGTGCAAATCATTTATCAGGATTTTGCCCTCCTATAGGACCATCTCCAATCCTAAGGTGGGTAAAAGGGTTTGTGAATATCACAGGATCATTCCTAGGTGTGGCCATGGGTGTTTTACCTTTCTTGGTAACCACTGTCCAATTGTCCTCATTCGATGCATCCTTCTGTTCATCAGGTACTTCTACTGCTGTATTGCTAGGGCTAGCAATGAAGTTATGTGTCTCCACACTCTCTCCTTGCTTAGGGTCTTCAGCTTTATCTTTCATTTTCCACACTTTGGGAACCTGTTTTATAGGAGCCTTCTGTTGTGAGCAGTCATGGCCAACTTTCAAACATGAGTGACAATAGCGAGGCCTCCATTCATATTCAACTTTCTGCTCAATTTTCTTCCCCACATGATCCTTGATGCAAATGGTATCCCTGGGCTTTTGCGTTATATCCACCTCAACTAGCACCCGAGCATAAGAAATCCTCAACTTTTTTGCCGTGCATTCATCTGTGGTGATGGGCTTTCCAATAGCACTAGAGATCTTCGAGATACTAATCTTCCCCCAAAGATGAAGCGGAAGATTAGGGAAAGTGATCCAAATGGGTAGCACACGTAGCACATCCTCCATAATCTCAAAATCCGGTGACCACGATTTCAGGAAAACAGGCCTGCCAAAGATGAAATAAGGTCCCTGAGCCGTAACTTTCTCCATATCCTCATAGCTCCTAAATCGCACAATAAAGTAGCCGGCTTCATTGTAGTATAGACTCGGTAAGGCAATAAAATTCCATGAGCTTTCCATGAATTTCTTCACAGCATTCATCGTAAGATTACCTCCCAGAGCAAAGAGAATCATAGCATTTTCCCAATACTCCAATTCCTGTGCCACATCCGTATCTTCAATACTAATCTCTATGTCTCCATTAATCACATTTGGGGCAATAAAGTCCACCGCCATACCCCTCGACAAATCTCTGTTACCTTGTATGACTTCAACCCATGGTTTCAGTGGAGGAGGAGGCTCCGCCGTCCCATGTGGTGTTGCGGACCGATCCCCCCCAGTTGGTTCTTAGGGTCAGGAGAAGGTGTTCCCGGTATCACAGTCTCTACTCGCGTTTGTGTGACTACAGTGTGTTCCACCGCTACCGGCTGCGCCGCCGCCTTTGGCCGGCCAACGCCCCTTTTTGCTTTCGGCATCAAACCCTAGCAGAGCAATGGAACAGTTTTGATTATGAAATTTTCTCAATTCACTTTTCCCTATTTTCCTCTTTTTATCTAGTATCACTATACCCTTATTATGCTTTTCCTCATATGCCCTCACTTATCCATAAGCAATAACCTTAATTCCCTTTAAATGTATACACTTCTAATTATTTTATTTTCCTTGATATTTCATCATTAAATCACATAAAACTATTATTTAATTATTCTAAATAATTATAATTTATGAACTTATATTCCCACCAATATTCCAATCACCACAATAAATCATAAATATTTCACGAATAAATACAATAAATCACTAATGTTCATAAATAAACACACAAGCATCATAATTTTAAATTTGGGGTGTTACAAGTCTCTCCCACTTAGAGAATTTTCGTTCCAAAAAATTACCATATGAAAACAGAGTCAAATATGACCCCCTCATCTGATCCTCACGCTCTCAAGTCACACTCCAGCTAGCTGATCCTCTCCACATTACCTTCAACAAAGAAATCTCTTTACTTCGTAAATGCTTCAATTCCTAGCCCTCTATCCGTATGGTTGATGCTTCAACTGTCAGGTTATCTCTCACATGCATATCATCCACTTGGATCACATGAGAAGGATCCATATTGTATCTCCTCAATTGAGACACATGAAACACATCATGTAGATTAGCAAGCGACAATGGTAATGCAATCAGATAGTCCACTTCACCTATCCTCTGCGTAATCTGGTACGGACCAACAAAATGCAGCATGAGCTTATGCGACTTCCGAGCTCTACCAACACCAGTTACCAGAGTAACTCTCAAGCACAAATGATCTCCCTATTGAAACTCAAATGCTTTTCTCCTTTTATCATGATAACTTTTCCGACGACTCTATGAAGCTTTCATCTTCCCTTGAATTATCTTGATCTTTTCGATCGTCTTCTGCACAATTTCAGATTTGAGTACAACATTCTCTCTTGACTCATACCAACACAATAGAGTCCTACACCTTCTACCATACAATGACTCGTACGGTTTCATTCCAATACTATCATGGAAATTGTTGTTGTAAGTGAACTCAATCAATGGAAAGTGGCTATCCTAAGCACCTACTTGTTCTAACACACAAGCCCTCAGCAAATCCTCCAAAGATAGGATAGTCCTCTTTTTTTAACCTTCCTTCTGCAGATGATAAGCATACTCATTCTCAACTTAGTACCCAAAGCCTTCTACAAACTTTTCCAAAACCTTGATGTAAACCTCTAATATCTATCCGAAACAATACTCAAAGGTATACCATATAACCTCACAATCTCTTCGATATACATCTCCGCTAACCTCCACAAGGAATGATTAATCCTCATCGGTAAAAAGTGAGCCAATTTAGTTAATCTATCCATTATTACCCAAATCGGATCATTACCCTTAGAAGTTTTTGGAAAAACTAACACAAAATCCATGAAATTGCTTTCCCATTTCCACTCCGGAATATTTAACGGTTGCATCAAACATAAAGGATTCTGGTGTTCAATCTTCGTCTTATGACAAGTCAAATAAGCATAGACAAACTCAACAATTTCCTTCTTCATATCGGACCACCAATTTTTTTTTCAAGTCCTGATACATTTTTCGTTGCACTGGGATGAATACTTAGACCACTTCGATGTCCTTCCTCAAGAATACTCTCCTAAGTCCTGATACATTTTTCGTTGCATCGGGATGAATACTTAGACCACTTCGATGTCCTTCCTCAAGAATACTCTTCTTAAGAATACTCTTCACACGTGAAACTTATATCTCTGAATTGTTTGATCAATTCCAACTCTCTAACCATAAGCATCGACATATGTAAGCACTTTTCTGAATGGTAACTCAAATTAAAATCACAATCTTTCATAAGTTCGAGCCATCTTTTCTGCCTCATGTTCAACTCCTTCTGATCGAACAAATACTTTAAACTCTTGTGATCACTGAACACTTCAAACTTAGAGCCAAAGAGAAACCTTCACACACATACGGTTGACCCTTTCGATTCAACTGAGTCAAAGGTAAAGCCAACTTAGAGAAACCTTCAATAAACCTGCGACAATAACCTGCTAAATCAAGAAAACTTCGTATCTCAATAGCAGACTTCGGAGTCTCCCATTGCAACACATCAACAACTTTAGAAGGATCTACCAAAATTCCACCACTCAAAATCACATGGCCAAGGGAAATCACTTCCTTTAACCAGAATTCACATTTCGACAACTTGGCATAAAGCTTCTTCTCCCTCAACACCTGCAACACAATCTGAAGATGTTCTGCATAGTGTTTCTAAGTCTTACAATATATTAAAATATCATCAAAGGTACTTTATTCAAACATTAATTAGCACGGTGGCCTTGCTCACTACACCTATAAAACTTCATTGTAGTGGGAGAACCTCCCCCACTCGTCTTCTTCCCGTGAGAAACTTTTTGTTTTCCCTTGTCAGCTGGAGTCACACACAGTTTCCCACGATTTTGGTATTTTCCCTTATTCTCACTAAGATTATTATAATAGGATGATTTAGCTCTATTATCTTTATAATAAATCCGACATTGTTCACCAGCACTAGAAATTGGCGAATCTCCTGATATCTAATACCCAGCTTAATCTCCAGATGCAAGCCAATCTCAAATTTGATACACTTAGACCCTTCAACTTCTGCACTATTGTAGTGTGGAAAAAACTTCACCATTTTCCCAAACCTGGCAGCATACTCAATAACAATCAAATTCCCTTGTTTAAATTTAAGGAATACAATCTTCTTCTTACCAAACACATCTTCAGGAAAGTACTTATCTAGAAAAGCAGATCTGAACATAGCCGAAGTGATCTTTGTACCCACACTATCCATTCTCTAGTGTGCATTACTCCACCAGTCTTCTGCTTCCTCTTCAAACATATGAGTACCAAACTGTACACCATCGCGATCATGTATGCCTTTGAAGGTCTGAGGGTTGTTTCGTTGAAACCTTTCCAATGCACGAAATTCATCATTGTTTACAACATTATGATTAATTTGACCCAATTGGTTTTGCATATCTTGAGCCATTGCTTCCAAAGTCTCAGCAATAACATCATCAATTCTTCCTCTAGCCATAATTGTCCATATACACCACCAGCATTAGAATAGCATATCAATAGTGTTTACACACTTATCGACTAATAGGTACCACTAATATAACATCCTTTTAACCCCACATATAATTTACGAGAAAATTAATTAAAACAAGCCACACAAGGGTGTGACACTTCATAAAAACAACATAAATATCATGCTCCGTAACATGGGTTACACAAAAGTAATATTCAACCTTGCAAACATACACATTCAAGGATGTATATAGGACATCAACCTTTATTTTAAAACTTCGCAGCATAATCATAATCGTCTAATGCTTATTATAAAATAAAACTCACTTTGAGTCTAAAAAATTATAACTCAAAACAAAATAAACATAGTTCAACAAATTGCCTGCAAAAATAAGCAATATCATAGTTAGGCAAGTCAAACATCAAACCTAAACCGATGTTACATGATTAGAGTAGAAACTACTAGATAAAACTATAATAAAAAAATGTCTTCACAACCAGCTTTCACTTACTATAACGGAAGCTACTACTGATTATCTACATGTTACCCACGTAGAGGCAACATTCAAACAAAAGTGGTGAGTAATCGTAATCATTTATAAAAGATATGAGAAATAATAGATTTATAACACTTATAAATTACGAATCAACAACATCAAATACATAATATTCTCACACCCCAACCATCACAGTAATTCATGTACAACTTCCATCATAAAACACACATATAAATCACGTAACAAATACAAGTATCACCAAATCAGTTAGCATCAACAAAATTATGCAATACCACATAGAATGTTATGCAATAACATTGACTCAATGCATGTGGTGCCAATTCATAAACACACTAGTTCATTTCACTCCATGTTATACCACTATGGATACATGATACCAATCATAGGATCTGATTCTTATTGAACCAGATCAAATCACACAAATCGCTACCAAAAAATATTTTATGGAAATCGTTACTGACACAAAATCCATGGAAATTTTGTCCCATTTAGAGACAGTATACGCTTGCGGGAAACATTTCTCCTCCTTATCATACGACGACTTCTCCTTCTTAGTTACCTGGGCCACATCACCTCTCTTCTTTTGTGGACTCTTATCTCACTACCTCATTTCTTTTAGTTTACCCTTTTTCTAATTGGCACACGTTGACAACTTCCATTAGTGGATCAAACATTTTACCGTGTATTTCAGCTCGACGTATTCCTTTATATTATGTTTACTGCTGTAGAAATACCAGTACCTTGATTTTTCTAAGCTGAGATAATCTCAAATCTATTTGGTGGTTTCCAATTCTTAATCGCGAAACTCCAAGTTGATGCATTCTTGTATAACGCGCTCTCTATATGTAATCAAGTGCGTATGTGATCCCTATCTTTGGAAGAGGTGGTATGTCTAATTTGATCTCCTAGATATATCAGTTGTCTTTCTTCCTTTATCACTTTGTTTTTATTTCAGGGTCCCCATGTTTTCCTCATTGATGTCTTTATGTACCTCCTCTTTTTGTACCTCTTCTATAAATGGCCATGCTTGAAGGATAGAAAAACACTTTGAAAGGGGGGGGGGGGGTTTAAGAAGTGTGACTTTAAAAACTTATAAGATAAAAACAATGAACACAATTATTTTTATCATGGTTCGTTGTTAACGAAACTACTCCAGACCACCCCCTTAGAGTGATTTACCTCAACTGAGGATTTAATCCACTAATCCAACTGATTACAATGGTTATCCACTTAGAAAACTTCTAAGTCTTCTAGAGTATACAGATCACAACTTGATCACTCTAGGAATTCACCACTTAGAAAACTTCTAAGTCTTCTAGAGTCTACTGATCACAACTTGATCACTCTAGGAACCTTTTACAATCAATGTAAAATAAAGTTTACAAGAGTAAGATTTCTTCTTATAAAGCTATAATCACAGCTGTGATATTTCTCTTAAGTTCTAAGCTTAACACTCACTAAATATTACAAGAGTTTGTGAGGTTGAAGATGAAGTTCGTGAGCTTTGATTTTGAGAGCGTTTTGGTATTTTGCGCAAGTGTTGTGTATGCTGCTTCTGATCAGAACTTCTATATGTAGGCGTTTGAAAAGATGATCGTTGGGTTTCATTTAATGCTTTGCATGAATAGTACTACGCTGCATTTAATGTTTCACACTTTTGTCAACTACCTCGAGCCATGCTTTTGCTGCTTTTACTGACTTTGCCTTTTGTAGCTTCTAACGTTCCTTTTGTCAGTCAGAGATTAGACTTAATAGCCTGTCATCTTGTACTTGCTTTTGAACTCAGATTTGTAGATACAACGTTTGAATATAAGAGTCAATCAGCTTGGTGCAGAGCATCTTCTTGTCTTCTGACTTTGAAGAGCTTGAGCGTGATACCATTCAGAACTTCAGTGCTTCTGCTTCTGACTTCATGTTCTTCTGACGCTTCCCAGTTCATGTTCTGATTCTGCTTGACCATCTTCTGATGTCTTGCTAGAGCATGTTCTGATGTAGCCATCCAGAACCTTCTGAGTCAGTGCTTCTGAGCGCTGAATTGTGCATACTCTTTATGTATTTCCTGAAATGGAAAATGCAAGGGATTAGAGTACCATATTGTCTTATACAAAATTCATATATAATGTTATCATCAAAACATAGAATATTGATCAGAACAAGTCTTGTTCTAACAATCTCCCCCTTTTTGATGATGACAAAAACATATATAATTGATATGAATTTGTATCCAGAATATCAGATGACAAAAGATAATTACACATATATAGCATAAGCATATAATTAGAGTGTGTGAATATGTCCCCCCCTGAGATTAACAATCTCCCCCTGAAATTAATACTAGAAGAAATTTATAAATAAAAGACTTCCCTAAGTATTTTTCAATTTCAGTCGAGACTTTCACTTAGCATAGAACTTCAGAACATTCAAAGCTTCTGGTTCTTGCTTCCATAGGACAGCTTCAGATCTTTGAATTTCTCCTTTGTAATCAATTGAATCATAGCACGCTTGATTGTATCAGAACATTTTTGAATGTATCAGAGCATTCTTACATTCTGAAATGTATCAGAGCATGTTTGACAGTATCAGAGCATTCTTAAAAAAAATTATATCAGAGCATGGATGTGTTTGAGCATTCTTCTTGCTTCTGATTTTGAAGCTTCACAACACTAAGCTTGCTTCAAATCTTTAAGAACATGCTTCTTTATAGAATTGCTTTTCCTCATGTATTTTCTTCTCATGTTGAGCCTTTTCAAAATATCTTCAATCCTGCAAAAAATCTCAAAGACATAGAACTTGCAAATAATGTTAGGAAATGTTGAGACTTAATCCCAGCAACTGATATAATAAATCAATTCAATTATCATGTTTCCCCCCCTTTTTTTCATAACATCAAAAAGCATAAAGATTCAGACGAAAAAGACATAGAGTGAAGAAGATAGAATTGTCATTGATTAATCAGAAGATACAAGCAAAAAATGATAGAAGCAGATGCAAAAACAAAGAAAAACAGACTAAGACCAAAGACAGACTACGACTGGCTAAACCTAGAAGCTAAGACAACCAAAAGGTTTTTAATCTCAGTAGTGTCTTCCTTTTGATTCTTCATGAATGATCTGAATTCTTCATGGGTATCCTCGTGCTTGTCCAGACGAGTAGCCAGATCAGCTTTATTCTGTTGAAGAGCCTTCATTGTGTTTATCAAAACAGAGGCAGAAGGTCCAGCAGAAGAAGCATCAAAGCTATTGTCCATAAGAGGAGGATTCTCAGCATTTGCTTCTACCATGAGAACATCATCTTGATTTTTCTCAGCAGGAGTTTTCTCAACAGGATGATTCTCAACATCAGCTTCTGATTCAAAAGCATCTTCAGGGTACACAGAAGGATCTCAGCCAGATTCTCTGGAGGTGTTGGAGCAACAGGTTCTGATGGGTATTCAACTTCTGGATATACATATTTGGTGCTTTAACAGAGGGATTCTCCCTAAGCCAGTTGAATAAAGACTGAAAGTCTCCAGTCAGAACATTGTATTGAGGCTTCTACACAACCATAGCCAGAGGATACACTTCTTCAAGCTCATCAACATACTCTTTCTCTTCAAGAGATTTCCAGCTGGTGATGGGAAAGAAGTAGCTTTCTTCAAAGTCCCTTAGAAATCCAGAAGGACCAGGAGCATCAGCCAAACAAGCTTCTTGAAGCTTCAGAAGGTCAGAATGAATCTCTCTTCTGAAATCTCTCCATAGACTCCTAGAAGCAACATAATCCATCTTGGCATTATGTGCAACCTTCAGTGCATCTAATCCTGCCTGTACCTTAAGCTTTACAAATTCAAAACGAACACCAACAGAAATTTCAGGGTGGTTGGTTTTGAATAGGGTGGTTGAAGAGTCTTGGTTCAGAATGAAGTAAGGTTCAGGTTCTCTTGAGAACAAAACAGAGGTGAAAGTAGAGGTCAGAGAGGATGAAGAATCTGCGGTGGAGGTGGTTGAGGAATCAATTAGAGGTGAGATTGCTGAGGGAATGGATGTGGTTGAGAATATATTTTCAGAAGGTATTTAAGGAAAAATAGTATTTAAGGGTTGGGGGTCAAGAGAAGGTTCAGAAATAATAGGGCAAGGATTTTTAGTGGTTGTGGAAGAGGATGAAATATCAGAAGAAGGTGGTATTTTCTGATGGGAAGGGTAAGAAGAAGACTGTAAACTGGTGGAGTCTTCATGGAATATATCGTCTATGAACTTCTGAAGTTGTTCAGAAGTTCTGGGTATTTTCAGGGATTCTGTTGGTATTTGTTCAGAATTAGCATTATTAGGTACAGAATCAGAGATAGCATTACCTGAAGACTTTTTCTGTTTCTTGGCTTTCTTAGCATCAGGTCCTTCTTCTGTGACCTTTCTCTCCAGCTTCTTCTCTTTCTTCTTCTTATCCTTACTTCGTAACTCATCCAAAGATGGAAGAATTCTTCCACGAATCCAAGCAGGATTAACAGTATTTTGTGTTCTAACGCATGATTTCAGAAGGCGTTTAACATATTTTTCTAGCTCCTCTTTGAACAAATGAGACAAACTAACAACAGGAGTTCTTCTGGTTAGAATATCTGGAAACACCTTTGGGGGAGTGGTCACCTTTTCAATCAACTGCATTCTTCTTAGAGATTGAGCATTTAGTATACTCCCATGAGTAGCAGACAGACTGTGAGAAGAGCCCGCTGCTCTCAGAGTCTCTAACAAACCACTCTCAGTCAAAATATATGAAATCATTCTTCCAAAAGGAATAGCATTCTTCTTAAGCTTGGGATGCTTCTTACGTTCTTTGTCTCTTGATTCTTCAACATTTGTTTTCAGATGCTGAAACAGAATGTGAGGAAGATTTACTCTCATTCCGTTTCCAATGTAGGACAAAACATACTTCTGATCTTGATTGACTCAGGTAGCAGAGCTAGATGGTCTTCGGTGATAGAGAGATCCCAGAATGATCTTAGCCCACACTCTATAGGGAGGCTTCAAGTCAGTAGTGTATGGAGAGGCGATTCCAGAAGAAAACAACTGAAGGTCAACTTTATCCCAATCAGTTCTTCCTGGAAGAGCTCCAGTGATTCCACCTATACCATCAAGACTATATAATTTCCTTATCAACTTTTCAGTCACAACAACCTCATGACCTAACACAAAGGAGACGATAGCAGTTAAAGTAACAGTAGCATGTGTCCAGAACTCCTTAACCAAGTTAGGATAAATTGGTCCAATACACCGTTCAAAGAAGTTTGTCCATCCTTGTACTAGCATTCCAGTTTTGATTTTGAAATCATGAGCCATAAGATTTTCAAAATCCACCCTAGTTTCACAAAGAACCTCCAGTTCGTCGTAAGGAACCAAACACAACTTCAAAGGAGAGTTTTGAGATTTCTTATGTTGAACTTGTGTTGAAGATGAGACCTTGCGTTGAACATTTAATGAAGTAGCCATAGATTCACAACAGAGATTGTTGGGTTTGAAACTAGGGTTTATGAATGGAGAGAAACGGATGCCGAGAAATGCGTAAACAGGAATAGCGAATAAGAGAGGAAAGAGATGAAGTGTATATGAGATGTGTTTATATAGGCACAGATGTGAAATAATATGCATTAAGATTCTGAATGAGAAAGATTACAGAATTTGAATCAAATCACAATTAATGTTGAATGACGTTAGGAGAGAGAATATAATATTTGAAATGATTTGCACAGTTATCTAGGGCGGCGTCTCATCAATTGCACGCATTCTTGTCCCTTTAGAGTGAACACATAATCATCTTCTGGAATAGCTGGTGACAGCTGTTTTACTTTAAAGAAATTCTGAATCAACTTAGAAATATGAAACGTTAATAATAACAGACTCAGAATATCTAATTGATAAACAAGTTCATAACTTCTGATAAGAAAGATAAACTGAGCATTTCAAATCTAATCCATATATCAGAACTTCTCATCCTTTCAATCTGGGCATAAATCCATACTGATATTCTTTAGAATGAACTTAAACCTATCTTCAGCAAGGGCTTTTGTAAAGATATCGACCCATTGATGGTCTGTATCAACAAAGTTTAAAGATAGAACACCCTTCTGAACATAGTCCCTAATGAAGTGATGTTTAATCTCAATATGTTTAGCTTTGGAATGTAAGATTGGATTCTTAGATAAACAAATAGCAGAAGTATTATCACAGAAGATAGAAATGTTACTCTCATATATCTGATAATCTTCTAGCTGAATTTTCATCTAGAGCATCTGTGTACTACATCCAGCAGCAACAACATATTATGCTTCTGTTGTAGAGAGGGAAATTGTAGCTTGCTTCTTGCTATACCAGGAGATCAGATGACTTCCAAGAAACCTGACAGCTTCCAGAAGTACCTTTCCTTTCAACTCTATCTCCATCGTAATCAGCATCACAATATCCTACTAAGTTGTATTCTTCAGATCTTCTATAGACTAAACCAACATTAGTAGTACCTTTCAGATACCTCAGAATTCTCTTAACAGCAGTTAAGTGAGATTCTCTAGGATCTGATTGGAATCTTGCACACAGACAAACACTGAATAAAATATCAGGTCTAGAAGCAGTAAGATATAGAAAAGATCCAATCATACCTCTGTAGAGCTTCTGTTCTACCTTCTTACTTACCTCATCCTTACCTAATACACATGTTGGATGCATAGGAGTCTTTGCTTCTTTGCTTTCTGAAAGATTAAACTTCTTCAGAACTTCTTTCACATACTTGGTCTGATGAACATAAGTTCCTTCATAAGTTTGATTGATCTGGATCCCAAGGAAATACTCGAGTTCTCCCATCATACTCATTTCAAACTCTGCCTACATAGACTTAGCAAACTCCTTTTCCAAATGTAGCATTAGATGTTCCAAAGATAATATCATCAACATATATTTGACAAATTAAAATATCCTTTTTAAAAGTTTTACAAAAGAGAGTTGTGTCCACTTTTCCTCTAGTGAAACCATTATCCAGAAGGAAAGAACTTAATCTTTCATACCAAGCTCTAGGAGCTTGCTTTAGTCCGTATAATGACTTCTTTAGTTTAAAAACATGTTCTGGAGACTTAGAGTCTTCAAAACCAGGAGGTTGATGGACATAGACTTCTTCATCTATATAACCATTTAAAAAGGCACTCTTAACATCCATCTGATACAAAGTGATGTTGTTCTGAGTGGCAAAAGAAATTAATAAGCGAATAGATTCTAACCTGGCCACTGGTGCAAAGGTTTCTGTATAGTTAATACCTTCTTGCTGACTATAGCCTTGAGTAACCAGTCTGGCTTTGTTTCTTACAACTTCTCTTTTTTCGCTTAGCTTGTTTCTGAAGATCTACTTAGTTCCAATGATGTTAAATCCTTTTGGTCTTGGAACCAGATCCCAAACATCATTCCTTGTAAACTGAATTAGTTCTTCTTGCATGGCAATTATCTAGTCAGCATCTTCCAGAGCTTGATCAACAGAAGTTGGCTCAATTAGAGATACTAGACCAAATTGACATTCTGCATTGTTCTTAAGGAATGCTCTTGTTCTGATGGGATCATCTTTCTTTCCAATGATAACATCTTCTGAGTGAGCAGAGTTGAGTCTAGAAGATCTTCTGATAGTTGGCTCTTCAGAAATTCTGAGATTCTCCAATGAAGCAGCAACTTGATCTTCTGATACTTTGCTTCTGGGTTCTTTAGAGTCTGAATTAGATATTTCTATATTTGCAAAATTCTCAAATTGCTTTGGCTTTTCAAGACCAAGCTTATCATCAAATCTGATATTGATTGATTCTTCAACAACCAATGTTTCAGTATTGTATACTCTGTAGCCTTTAGAGCGTTCAGAATATCCAAGAAGGAAACACTTCTGTGCCTTAGAATCAAACTTATGCAGATCATCTTTAGTGTTCAGAATATAACATACGCATCCAAATGGATGGAAATATAAAATGTTCGGCTTTCTGTTCTTCCACAATTCATAAGGAGTCTTATTAAGAATAGGTCTTATGGAGATTCTATTCTGAATATAACATGCAGTGTTAATGGCTTCTTCTCAGAAATGCTTAGCCATATTGGTTTCATTGATCATGGTTCTGGCCATTTCTTGTAAAGTCCTATTCTTTCGTTCTACAACTCCATTTTGCTGTGGAGTTCTAGGACAAGAGAAATCATGGGCAATACCATTTTCTTTGAAAAAAATCTCAAAGAATCTGTTCTCAAATTCACCACCATGATCACTTCTGACCTTTATGATTTTACACTCTTTCTCAGATTGGATCTGAGTGCAGAAATCAAAGAACACTGTTTGTGACTCATCCTTGTGTTTCAAGAACTTTACCTATGTCCATCTGCTATAGTCGTCTACAATGACTAATCCATATTTCTTCCCTCTGATTGATGCTGTTTTGACTGGGCCAAAAAGATCAATGTGGAGAAGTTCTAGCGGCCTAGAGGAAGAGACAACATTCTTAGACTTGAATGCAGGTTTTGAAAACTTCCCTTTCTGACATGCTTCACAAAGAGCATCTGATTTATATTTCAGATTAGGGAGTCCTCTGACCAGATTAAGTTTGTTAATCTGAGAAATCTTTCTCAAACTAGCATGACCTAATCTTCTGTGCCAGACCCACTACTCCTTACTAACAGAAAGAAGGCAAGTAACCCTTTTGATTCTTAAGATCTGTAAGATCAATCTTGTAAATGTTGTTCTTTCTCTTGCCTGTAAATAGGATTGAGCCATCCTTCTGACTAATAGCTATAGAAGACTTTTGATTAAAGACTATGTCATAACCATTGTCACTTAATTGACTTATGGACAATAAGTTATGATCTAATCCATCTACTAGCAAAACATTAGTTATAGAGGGAGAGTTACCAATGCTTATGGTTCCAGAGCCAATGATCTTGCCCTTCTGGTTCCCTCCAAACTTTACTTCTCTAGCAGATTTAAGCACCAGGTCTTGGAACATAGACCTTTTTCCCGTCATGTGCCGCGAGCACCCAGAGTCCAGGTACCATGACATGTTTTCCTTTGTCTTCTTTGCTGCCAAGGATATCTGCAACATGAATTATCTTCTCCTTAGGTACCCATATTCTTTTGGGTCCTTTTTGGTTAGTTCTCCTCAAGTTCTGATGAACTTGGGTTTAGCATGAAAATTAACAGGAGGTACAACATGGTATTCCCTATTCTAAGTGACATGATATTTTCTAGTGTGTGTAACATGCTTCTTGGTGTGTGTAATGTGGAAACTCTTAGCATGTGATGTGAGCCTAATATCATGGGAGTGGCCATACTTGAATTGATCATACAGAGGTTTGTATGTGATTTTCATCTCATCAACAAATTCAAGTTTGTATGGGTTTCACCCTCATATCCTATCCTAACTCTTTTGTTTCCACTAACTACATGTATCATAGAGGCTAGCTGACTTCTGCCAATACCTCTAGATAGAAACTTTCTAAAACTCAAGTCATATTCCTTAAGAATATTGTTCATGCTTGGAATAGACTTTTCTGAACTTTTTCCTTAAGTTCAGAATTTTCTAATTCAAGCTTCTTAGTTTCAGACTCAAAGAGCTTCTTCATCTTTTTGTATTTGATACTAAGTTGAGCCTTGATTTCCAGAAGTTCAATTAGACTAGAAACTGACTCTTCTCTAGAAAGTTCAAAAAATACCTCTTCAGAATCTGAGTCTGATGTAGATTCTGATTCATCATCAACAGTGGCCATCAGCGCTATGTTTTCCTGCTCATCTTTAGAGTCTGATTCTTGGTCAGAAGAATCTGATTCATCCCAAGTAGCCATTAAGCCTTTCTTCTTTTCAAACTTCTTCTTGGGCTTTTTCTTCTGAAGCTTTGGACACTCATTCTTGTAATGTCCTGGTTCCTTTCACTCATAGAACGTCACCTTCTTCTTGTCAGATCTTCTGTGTCTAGAAGATTCTCCTCTTTCAGGCCTTTTGGAACTTCTGAAGTTCTTGAGCTTTCTTTGCTTACTCTTCCAGAGTTGATTTACTCTTCTAGAGATCATGGAAAGTTCATCTTCTTCTTCTTCTTCTTCTTCTTCTGATTCTGACTCTTCAGAATCTTCTTCTTCAGCCTGAAAAGCGTTAGGGCATTTTTTATTATTAGATTTTAATGCAATTGACTTACCTTTCTTCTGAGGTTCATTTGCATCCAACTCTATTTCATGACTCCTCAGGGCACTGATCAACTCTTCAAGAGAAACTTCATTCAGATTAGCAATCTTGAATGCAGTCACCATTGGGCCCCATCTTCTGGGCAATCTTCTGATGATCTTCTTGACATGATCAGCCTTTGTATATCTCTTGTCAAGCATTCTTAATCCAACAGTCAGAGTCTGGAATTTTGAGAATATTGCTTCAATGTTTTCATCTTCCTCCATCTTGAAAGCTTCATACTTCTGGATTAAAGCGAGAGTTTTTGTCTCCTTGACTTGGGCATTACCTTCATGAGTCATCTTCAAAGATTCAAAGATGTCATGAGAAGTTTCTCTGTTTGTTATTTTCTCATATTCAGCATGAGAAATAGCATTCAGCAGAATAGTCCTTGACTTGTGATGATTCTTGAATTGTTTCTTTTGGTCATCACTCATTTCTTGTCTAGACATCTTTACTCCACGAACATTTAAAGGATGTCTGTAACCATCCAAGACTAAATCCCATAAGTCACCATCTTGACCAAGAAAGTAACTTTCGAGTCTATCTTTCCAGTATTCAAAGTTTTCACCATCAAACACTGGTGGTCTAGAGTAGCCATTGAAACCATTTCCATTGTTGTTTTATTCAGTAGGAACAGGTGTAGCTGTTGGATCACCCATATAGACTTTGTGTTTTTCTCCCTGAATCTTTTGTCTAACACGATTAAGTGCTTGCACTTAGAACCGGCGTTCTGATGCCAATTGAAGGATAGAAAAACATTTAGAAAGGGGGGGGGGGGGGAGGTTGAATAAGTGTGACTTTAAAAACTTATAAGATAAAAACAATGAACACCTGGTTCGTTGTTAACGAAACTACTCCAGTCCACTCCCTTAGAGTGATTCACCTCAACTGAGGATTTAATCCACTAATCCAACTGATTACAATGGTTATCCACTTAGAAAACTTCTAAGTCTTCTAGAGTATACAGATCACAACTTGATCACTCTAGGAATTCACCACTTAGAAAACTTCTAAGTCTTCTAGAGTCTACTGATCACAACTTGATCACTCTAGGAACCTTTTACAATCAATGTAAAATAAATTTTACAAGAGTAAGATTGCTTCTTATAAAGCTATAATCACAACTGTGATATTTCTCTTAAGTTCTAAGCTTAACACTCACTAAATATTACAAGAGTTTGTGAGGTTGAAGATGAAGTTCGTGAGCTTTGATTTTGACAGTGTTTTGGTATTTTGCGCAAATGTTATGTATGCTGCTTCTGATCAAAACTTCTATATATAGGCGTTTGAGAAGATGACCGTTAGGTTGCATTTAATGCTTTGCGTGAATAGTACAACGCTGCATTTAATGTTTCACACTTTTGTCAACTACCTCGAGCCATGCTTTTGCTGCTTTTACTGACTTTGCCTTTTGTAGCTTCTAACGTTCCTTTTGTCAGTCAGAGATTAGACTTAATAGCCTGTCATCTTGTACTTGCTTCTGAACTCAGATTTGTAGATACAATGTTTGAATATTAGAGTCAATCAGCTTGGTGCAGTGCGTCTTCTTGTCTTCTGACTTTGAAGAGCTTGAGCGTGATACCATTCAGAACTTCAGTGCTTCTGCTTCTGACTTCATGTTCTTCTGACGCTTCCCAGTTCATGTTCTGATTCTGCTTGACCATCTTCTGATGTCTTGCTAGAGCATGTTCTGATGTAGCCATCTAGAACCTTCTGAGTCAGTGCTTCTGAGCGCTGAATTGTGCATACTCTTTATGTATTTTCTGAAATGGAAAATGCAAAGGATTAGAGTACCACATTGTCTTATACAAAATTCATATATAATTTTATCATCAAAACATAGAATATTGATCAGAACAAGTCTTGTTCTAACAATGCTAACAATTAACTTTTCTCCAGCCCTTGCTAACAAACTGTTAAAAGTATTTGGAACAGTGATCCCAATACTTTATGTAAGCTTGGATTCTAGTTTGGACTCTAAAACTTAACAAGGATTTCTTCATCTCATAATTATCACCATTTGCTAATATAGCCTATCCATTAAACCTATCGATGTATGATCGTAGGGGTTCATCCTTTTTTCACCTTATCGAGCATAGGATCTATACACAGTTTGGTTTCTTTATGGATAACATAAAATGAGCGGCGATCCTTCTACATAGTTCTTCCCATTAGTCAGTTGATTCAATTACTAATCCTTGGAACCAGACGATGACCCTTGTTTTATATGTTTAGGAGGACATCTACGAGCTCTACGTGCTACCTGTAAGTTTAGGAGGACATCTACGAGTTCTACGTGCTCATCAGAGTCCTTGTCCCCATCACATGTCCATATTCCCATCAATTTCTAGAACTATTTGTAGAAGTGGTACTCATTTATCCTTCTTGTGAAGGCGTTTATGAAGGAGTTCAATATGTCACATTTGATGTCATTGAATGAATTGAAATGAAAGATATACCCATGGTGGTGATCTTGGTGACTTCAATGTTCCTAGGACTCAAATATGAAGGATGAGCGCCTATGAGGTGGAGAAGAATGAGTTTTGCATCTTTTATGGCCCTGTGGTTTGAGGTGACGAGATGATTCCACTTAATCTTCATTGTAGTATGTCACAGCTTCACCATTGACATATAGAAGGCCTCTTATGGGCCTCTAGGACCCTAGTGTGGAATGGTGGCCTATATCACCCGTCTCAATACTTTGAAGCCTTTTATTCTATAACTCCATGGTCGTCGACTATCGTTGGATAAACATCAACATACCCCTCAATAATATATTTGGTTTATCATTGGCTACCGAGGTTAAAGGGGTGGCGTGACATCGTCTTATTATGGTTTTGGAGGCATTAATATGACCTCTTCCTTTGGCATAAAAATTATCGAAGGCTAAGTAATTTCAATATATTAGGAGAAAACACGAATGTTGCGATTGCCGATAGTGGTATGACCAAAGCTCTCTGGTGTGAAGAGGAAGCTGCAAGCCAGATTTCCAAACCGTTTTTGACTTAAGTGATCTCACTTGCCAGAGATCTATGAGGCCTGTTATATATTGATACATTTCTCTTTTGTCTGTTCACCATACTGATGTTGATTATTAATATGTTGGAAACATTGACGAACAATTCTCACAGATGACCCAAATGATGTTTCAAACAACGATGATGCTTACAAGTGTGATGGTGAGCTTAGATATGATGGTGAACTCTGGTACGTGAGTGGTGTTTTGGTGTTCTAGTCTTGCATTGAGGGGGGGGGGGGGGAGGGGGAGTGGGATGGTTCTTGTGTTTACTATTTTTCTTAGTAAATCAAATCATATATTTTAGTTCACTTAATGGATTAAACCCGAAAAAGTCCTAGAGGAAATTTGTGCAGAAAAACATAACGAAAAACGTTTATGATTGAAACTTATTTATTTGAATATTGACAAACTGAGCGCTAACTCTAATTGAAACAATATAAAGTTGCTTTGGAAGAAGAAAACAGACAAAAAGCATAGTAAATGTCATTAAAATAAATGCTTTAATTGAAAAGACTGAAATAATTTAAAGAGATGGACACATACTCATACATTTTCTCACAAACTATTTCTCTTTGTGACTTGGGTACTCTTGTTCTACAGAGAAGAAGTAATTTTTACAACCTCGATTACATGAATGAGCCTGAATTATATACTATTACAATGATAACCCTCAACAACGATTATTTCTAGAGAACTTGACACATCCCATTACGTGTGCTTTAAACTTCCAGTTTACTTCCACGCGTCTTAATTATATAAACTGCTGCAAATCTACTATCATTATGATAACTGCCTTTTAATCCCCCTCATTGCTTCTGTTGAGAGTTCATGATTGTTTTCTATAGTGTTGTCGAGACATCTTTAGTTTGACGGGCTCTTAGACTAGATTTTCTAAGTCTTTTCTAGATTTTTTTGACACTTTGTTGAAGAAATGATTTATGAAAATCTTTTCGAGATTCTGAACATGTTTTGAAGAGAGAGTGATCTTAATCTTGTGGATCTGTTCTTGAGACTCTTCCAAACCAAGCCTAACAAGTTAGTCGAACCATCTTGGTCAATGTGACTATTGCATCGAAGGCTGAATCTCTTCATACTTAGTTATTTGTCAAACGTGGTTATCATCATTCTCAGTCGAATCCTTTAACTAGTCTTTTCAGGCTAACAACTTGCAAATACTCTAACGTCCAAGCTAGTCACTATCAAAGGCGAGAGGTATTTTTGGGTTAAAAAATGTGTCCCTAGATGCGACACTTTGATTGACCATTTATAACGAGATTATAGCGTTTCAGGGACGTGAAACCTTCTATGTTGGGCTGTTGTTCGAAGTGGAAGACTTGTTAGCAGATTATTTGTTACAAGATATGATGATCCTCCTTCAATGATTTGCTCTAATCAGGTGTCGCTCTAAGGCAATCATAGGTCCCAGAGTCCTAAAACCTTCATGTAGATTATACTTAAAAAGATAATGTCTTATGCTTGAAGTCACACAAACTATTCATACATTATAATTTAGAAAATTCTATATTAGATCGGAATTCAATTAACTGGACTTTCTGATTGGACTAGAACATATCCGTAAGTTTATTTTAACTTATTTCTACAAGATCTACTAGATATAACTAATGATTTTTTTATAACAAAAACTTATATAAATAACACATTGATAGACTCATGGCATAAGTGTTCAATTAAGTTTATCTTATTAGCCTCCAATATCCAAAATATTATAAGAAATTCACAAATAACACATTGATGATCACATAAGCCTCCAATACCCAAAATATGATAAGAAATTCACAAACAACACATTGATTATCACATGGATAGTATATTTTACAATTCAAAATTAAAGTACATAACTGTTGACAAGGATCTTCATTAGCTGCGCATGATTAACATCATTTGCTTTGTCTAATAAAGCCTAAACACAAAAGCAACTTTAGGAGGGTAGTAAATGATTATCAATTGTAATATACAATAAATCATGCAAAACTTGATGACAAATTGGGAATAAGTTAAAATACTTTATGAAAGATGGCCCCAAAAGTTCTTTCACCAGGATACCTCAGACTCAAAGTAGTGTGGCCTTTTTCTAGTGACATGAAAAAGGTGGTAAAAGGAAACACATTAATCTAGTCATGGGACCTAATTTGATTGTAGTGTTTCTCTATGTCTTGAACAAAGCTTTTAAAGTTGGTTCAAAGGTCGAACCAATGAGAACTCCGATTTATAGGTCATTTAATTCAATCAATTCAACTATTGATTCAACCCGTTCAATCGATCAGGTTGGTTTTGTTTTTACATTAAGATCAAACCAATCAATAAACTAATCGGTTTTTTATTCAACCCGTTCAACCGACCAATTGGTTTGATTTTTATTTTAAGATCAAACCAATCAACGAATTAGTCGGTTTTTGATTCAACATGTTCAACCAATCAGGTTGGTTTGATTTTTTACATTAAGATCAAACCAACTAATGAACGAGCCGGTTTCTAATTCAATCCGTTCAACCGACCAAGTGTTGGTTTGGTTTGGTTTTTAAAATAGTTTTGACATTAAACTTTCCTATCTACTATCTAGTATCATCAAGAAAAGAAACACTATAATATTCAAACACTTGAGCAAACAATTTTTCTTTGAAATTAAAGAAAAAGAACCGAACATGAAGCCACTCAAGAAAATCCATCTTCTTCAATTCTTACTCCTATTCAATGTCATATTAGGTTCTTCTACACCTCATCATAATCACACAAATATCAAAACTCAACCACCTTTCTCTACTTCAAATATTTCTATCCCTTCTCTATTAAGGATAACGGTTAACATTCCGAATCATATACCAGAGATTTGCAAAGGGTGCCAAGAGCCTAATGGTAGCTGTAATGCTGGCTTGAACTGTTTGTGTCATCCAAAAGAATGCAGTAAGCTCCTTGATCTTGATCTTTCATATGTATAATAATTCTTATTTTTTTTTATATTTTTCTTCCATTTGTTTTATATTATGAGGAAAATATGATAGTTTGATGATAATTTTGCAGAAGACAAGGTGATCTCCAAGGCTGAGTCCATAAAATCTACTGGTTGTGTGTTTTTCTCTTTGATTTCTTTCATTGTTACAATAGCCTTTCTCATCTATGCCTAAGTCTAACAAGTTTTCCAATCCAAGGACTAGACTATTAATTAGTGAAGTTTTAAAAGTTGTAAATTATGGTCAATGTTGTGTTGTGTCACGGCTCTTGATGTGTGGAAAATTATAGCTTGGTTTAATTCAGTCCAAGCCACATTGAATGACCCTTGCACTTATGATTTATGGTGCTCTATTAAGCACCTAGGTTGACACCATATGTTTTGGTGGTAGTCAAATTGAAAATTGAAAATGTGATGTTTGTTAGTGTATGCATATTGAACTAAGAAGAATTGTGAAAAATTTAAGTGAGGAATTATAACGTCGTTTATGGTGTATAACTGTATATGATTGACCAATGATTCCATGAACGATATCCTATTACATCATATTTTAGACTTTAAATTTTTGAATATTAGTAACTTTATTAATATAATTAGAAATATAATAGTGTAAATAATTTTGTACTTACTTTCATACGAGGGGATAAGTAGGTGCAATTACATTTATTGGAGCTATTGAACCATGCGAGACCATGCCTATGTCTGTAGTATATGAGTACATCCTGTTGTAATTTATGAACCATAATCATGGGTGTTGAGGTACTTGAATCGAATTCTAGTCTTGACAAGAATAGCTTTATAGTTCGGCAGAGTAGTATATGTTGTAGTTGAAGTTTGTTCTAACATTCAGTAGTTGAAGATGTGTGTGTTGTAGTCGAAACTTGTTGTTTAAGGTAGCTTAGTGTCTAAGTTACCTATGTATGTCATGTATGTATGTGTGTGTTATCATCATATATAATATACATAACTAGTAGTCTATAAATAGGATGGTCTCTCAGGTTGTTGAGAGAGGTTGAGGTTGTTTGTTATTATGTAATACTTATAATCAAAATCCTAATGAGAAAGTAAAGAATAATAGTTTTAACGAATTTTATTTTCTTCTCCACTCTTCTCTCTCCCCTTTTGTTAATGGAACAGTTTCTTGATCAATCAAGAAGCTCTCTTTCACACAGAATTAGATTGAGAAGCATGAGATTGAGAAATTTAACGGAGTGAAAGATTTTGCTTTATAGCGCTATAAGATGCAAACTCTTCTGGTTGAACAGAGTTTGTTAGAAGCGTTGAAAGGATTAAAGAAGATGGATGTTGCCCTAACAGAGAAGGAGAAGGCGACGATGATCAAGAAAGCCCATAGTTCCATTATTTCGAGCCTTGATGATAAGGTTATTTGGCAAGTCTCGAAGGAGAAAACTGCCGCAGGTTGTGTGACTGAAACTTGGAGGATCAAATCCTTGGTAAATCATCTCTACTGGAAGCAAACTTTGTATTCATTCAAGATAAGTGAAGACAAAGTCTTGAGAGAGTAGCTGGATATGTTTAATAAACTGATGCTTGATCGGGAGAATATTGATGTTACCATCAGTGATGAAGATCAAACGTTGTTGTTGTTGTTGTTGTTGTTGTGTGCTTTACCAAGATCTCATGCCCACTTCAAAGAAACTGTCTTATATGAAAGAGATCCCTGACCATTGAAGAAGTTCAATCAGCCTTGTACTCGAAGGACTTGAACGGAAGAAAGGAGAATAAGGCATTATCTGCTGTGAAGGATTGTCTGTAAAAGGAAAATTCTCAAAGAAGGATGGTAAGTTTCTGAAGAAGAATGGTAAAGATCAACACAAGTCAAATAGTGGTAATGCTTTTGCAATTAGGTGTTATCACTGTAAGAAGGTTGGTCACACAAGAAAGGTGTGTCCTGAACACCTGAATAATCATGGAGGTAAGGATAATGACAATACAACTATTGTCCAAGATGATTTTGAATCATCAAATGTTCTTGTTGTTTCAATATGCGACCGTAGTAAGGAGTGGATTATTGATTCAAGGTGTACTTGGCCCATGATTTCAAACAAAGACTTGTTTTAGGAATTATATGATCAAGATGGAAAATCAATGTTGTTGGGAAATAACAAAACCTGAAAGATTGCATGTATTAGATATATACGATTCAAGCTCCACAATGAGTCAATAAAACTATTGACTAGTGTCAGGTTTGTACCTGATCTTAAAAGAAAGTTTATTTCTCTTGGTGAATTCCACAATAAAGAATATTTTTTCAGAGGAGAAAAAGGTATCCTGAAAGTCATAAAAGGTTCGAAAAAGTATTGAGAAGCATGAATAAACAAGGCTAGTATACTGTTGAGACTGAGGTTGTAAGTGGTTTAGTAGATTTTGCATCCACAAAACCTGTGTAAAAAATAGAACTGTGACACATGATATTGGGCCATGTTAATGAAAGGGGTTAGGTAAAATTGGGGAAACAAAGTTTGCGTGGTGGTTCAATAAATTTTAACGTTATCTTTCTTTTGGGCATGTACTTCGCTTGTTGCTAGGCGTTTCAGTTTAGTTTCATGTTCGACCAACTTTCCAAACAATTTTATGATATTCAAATCATTTAAGTCATTTAATTCTTTGATGGTTGTGTCATTCCCTACACATAAATATTAAAAAATTTGTTTTCACAATCTTTGTTAGAAAAAGGACTTTCCTAATTTTTCTAAATTGTTGTTTAAATGGAAAAAACGACTCTACATAGATTCCACAATTTTAACGGGTTCCATATGAAATAGTTCACACTCCTCTGTCAACATATTGATTTTAGAATTATTAATGTCCTTAGTTTCTTTATAAAGGACTTGAAGAGCATTCCACAATATTGATTGAGCACTGTAATGATGTGAGATAGAGTAATATACTTTAGCGATTAAGAGGGAGATAATTATATTCCATGCCTTTAGATTATAGGATACCTTTTTTGTTTCATCATCTAACTAATCTTTTAGGAGTATAACAGAACCATCGATTTTGTTTTTGGAAATTGTCAGTGATTGCTACCCAAAACATTTTGTCTACTGACATCAAGTGTACGCGCATATTGTCTTTCTAATAAGCATAATTTTTGCCTTTGAAAATTGGGGCTCTACAATGCGCTCTGTTGTAGTGGAAATGCTCATTTGATTCCACTGGTTGATTATTGATTGAAGTGGGAATGTAGATTGATTAATTAGAAAATTCATCCGAGACGGAAAAAAGTCAAACAGTTGACTTTTGGATATTTTGGTCAAAAATCAAGTCAATATTCAAATGTTGACTTTTGGTAGAAAAATTGGTCAAAGAAAATCATGAGAATGAATAAAATCAAGAGTTACCAAAAATGGAAGGTTAGTTAACAGCTGACTTTGAGTCCATTTTACACAAGCTTCGAGGCTTCAATTCAAGACAAGCTCAACACCAAATTTATTCACTTCATGGCCCTCTACAATTTTGTAGTTGGAAATCTTCTAATTTGAAGCATGGTTTAAAAGATAAAAAAGAGAGAAGTTTGAAGTTTTATAATTTTTTTTTATTTTTCTTAGATTTTATTTTATATTATGAGGAAAATATGATTGTTTGATGATAATTTTGCAGAAGACAAGGTGATCTCCAAGGCTGAGTCCATAAAATCTACTGGTTGTGTGTTTTTCTCTTTGATTTCTTTCATTGGTACAATAGCCTTTCTCATGTATGCCTAAGTCTAACAAGTTTTTGAAGGATAAAAAAACACTTAGAAAGGGGGGGGGGGGGGGGGTTTGAATAAGTGTGACTTTAAAAACTCTTAAGATAAAAATAATGAACACAATATTTTTATCCTGGTTCGTTGTTAACGAAACTACTCCAGTCCACCCCCTTAGAGTGATTTACCTCAACTGAGGATTTAATCCACTAATCAATCTTGATTATATTGGTTGTCCACTTAGAAACACTATAAGTCTTCTAGAGTATACTGATCACACCTTGATCACTCTAGGAAATCAACACTTAGAAACTTCTAAGTCTTCTAGAGTCTACTGATCACAACTAGATCACTCTAGGAACCTTTTACAAATCAATGTAAAATAAATGTTTACAAGAGTATTCAAGTGCTTCTTAGAAAGCTATAATCACAACTGTGATATTTCTCTTAAGTTCTAAGCTTAAATCTCACTAAGATATTACAAGTGAAGTGAGGTTGAAGATGAAGTTTGAGAGCTTTTGAAATTGACAGTGTTTTTGTATTTTTGTGCAAGAGTTGTGTCTTCAGCTTCTCATCAGAACTTCTATTTATAGGCGTTTGAGAAGATGACCGTTGGGAGCATTTAATGTGTTGCGTGTTCCGTACAACTTTGCATTTAATGTTTCACTCTTTTGTCAACTACCTCGAGCCTTTCTTTTACTGCTTCTACTGACTTTGCCTTTTGTAGCTTCTAACGTTCCTTTTGTCAGTCAGCGTAGTCTGTCATCTTGTACTTGCTTCTAATCTGATGTTTGTAGATACAACGTTTGAATAATCAGAGTCAAACAGCTTGGTGCCGAGCATCTTCTTGTCTTCTGACCTTGAAGTGCTTTAGCGTGATACCATAAGAACTTCAGAGTTTCTGCTTCTGATCTCATGTTCTTCTGATGCTTCATAGACCATGTTCTGATTCTGCTAGACCATCTTCTGATGTCTTGCGAGAGCATGTTCTGATGCTGCAATCTTGAACCTTCTGAGTCAGTGCTTCTGGCGCTGAATTGTGCGTACTCCTTATATAATTCCTGAATTGGAAAATGTAAAGGATTAGAGTACCACATTATCTTATACAAAATTCATATACATTGTTATCATCAAAACAAGAATATTGATCAAAACAAATCTTGTTCTAACAATCTCCCCCTTTTTGATGATGACAAAAACATATATAATTGATATGAATTTGCAATCAGAATATCAGATGACCAAAGACAATTACACAGTTATAGCATAAGCATATAATCAGAATGTGTGAAAATGTCTCCCCCTGAGATTAACAATCTCCCCCTGAAATAAATACTGGAAGAATTTATAAATGAAAGACTTCCCTGAGTATTTTCCATTCGGTAGAGACGTTCACTTTGCCTAAAACTTCAGAACATTCAGAGCTTCTGCTTCTTGCTTCCATAGGACAGCTTCAGAGCTTTGAATTTCTTCTTGATTCATAGCATGCTTGATTGTATCATAACATTCTTGAATGTATTAGAGCATCATCAGACCATCTTTACATCCTGAAATGTTTCAGAACAAACTAGATAACAGTTATCAGAGCATGAATAGATCAGAGAATTCTTTAGACAAAGAACATGTATCAGAGCAAACTTTGATAGATTCTTAAAAAGAATATTTATCAGAGCATATGAGAAAAGAAAATGTATCAGAGCATATTCTGCCACGAGAATATCAGAACATTCTTCTTGCTTCTGATCTTGAAGCTTCATAGCACTAAGCTTGCTTCAACTTTCCAAGAACATGCTTCTTTAAAGAATTGCTTTTCCTCATGTATTTGCTTCTCATGTTGAGCTTTTTCAGAATATCTTCAATCCTGCAAAAAATCTCATAGACATAGAACTTGCAAATAATGTTAGGAATGTTGAGACTTAATCCCAGCAACTGATATAATAAACCAAATCAATTATCATGTTTCTCCCCCTTTTTGTCATAACATCAAAAAGCATTTAAAAAGATTCAGATGATAAAACAACATAAAGTGAATAAGATAATATTTCATTGATTCAACAAAATATCAGAAGATACAAAAGGATAGAAGCAGATGCAAGAAACAGATGCAAGAAACAAGAAAACAACTAAGACCAAGACACATTATGACTAGCCTAGCTTAGAAACTATCTTTGCCAGAAGGTTTTGAATCTCATTAGTGCTTTCGGTCTGCGTCTTCATAAACGATCGAAACGCATTGTGAGTATCCTCATGTTTATCCAGACGAGAAGCAAGATCAGATTGATTCTATTGAAGAGCCTTCATGGTATTCACTAGAACAGAAGGACCAGCAGAAGAAGCGTCAAAGCTATTGGTTAGAACAGTAGGATCCTCAACAGCAGCATCAATCATGAGAACATCATCTTGATTTTCCTGAACAGGAAGTTTCTCAGCAGAATGATTCTCAGCAACCTGATTCTCAGCATCAGCTTCAGCATAAACAGGAGCAGGGAGTGCAGCTTCGGAATTCTCAAGAGCCTTAAGAATTTCAACCAAATTCTTTGGAGGTATAGGAGCAGAAGGTTATGAAGGGTATTCAATGTCTGGATATACCATATCTGGTGCCTTAGCAGAGGGATTCTCCCTTAACCAGTTGAATATTAACTGAAAGTCTCCAGTCAGAACACTGTAACTTGGCTTCCACACAACCATAGCAAGTGGATGCACTTCCTCGAGCTCATAAACAAATTTCTTTTCCTCAAGAGATATCCAGTTTCTGATGGGATAGAAGTAGAAATCTTCATAGTCTCTCAAGAATCCCAAAGGGCCAGGAGCTTCTACTTCAACAGCTTTCCGGAGCTTCAGAAGATCAGAGAAGAACTCTCTTCTAAAAGCCCTAAAGAGGCTCCTAGTTGCCTCATAATCCGTCCTGGCATTATGTGCAACTTTCAAGGCTTCCAAACCTTTCTGTACCTTTAGCTTCAGGAATTCAAAACATACACCAACAGAAAGTTCAGGGTTGGGGTTTTGAAACTGGTGGAAGAAGAATCTGGGTTCAGAATGAAGTAGGGTTCAGGTTCTCTATCAAGAGAAAGCAAAGATTCTGCTTCATCCTCAGATTCTAGATTAACAAATGCAGGGTCAGGACGAGGTTTGGGAGTGAAATTACATGCACAGAATAATTCTTTTAAGGAATCAGAATTTGGAGATTCTGATGCAGGAGGATTATTTTGTGCAGGGGAGGCAATAGGTTCATAATTAGCATGAGGAGGAGGTTGAGAAGTGGAGATATTTTTGTGAGGAGGAAAGAGGGTTTGAAGGGGAGCAATATCAAGGATAAGTTCATCAATGGGATGGTCAGAAGAAGGATCGGTTTTGGGTGAGGAAGGAGGGGTGAGAACTTTGGTAGGTGAAGGTGATTTGATGGAGACATTTTCTGGTTGAGTTTCTGGTTGGGATGGTTGCAGAACTTCTGTTGGTACAGATTTTGAACTATCAAGAGTAACAGAAACAGGTTCAGAAATTGACACACCTTTAGATTTCTTCTGAGACTTTTTAGAATCAGCTTCAAGTCTTTTTCGCTTCTTCTTCTCATACACAGACTTCAGCTTGCCTAGAGCAATTTCTCTCTTCTTCTCAGCTTCCTTCTTCTCTTCTTCTGCCTGATTAATTTCTTCAGTCTTCTCCCTTGCTTCTTCAACAGCCTTCTTTTTCTTCTTCTTATCTTTCTTTTTCTTCTTCTTCTCTACATCCTTCTCAGCATTCTTCTCATCATCATTCTTATTTTCTTTTTCAGACTTCTTATGCTTCTTTCTTTTCACAGCATCTTCTTCTTCTTTATCCTCCTTTTCAACTAAAACTTCTTGATTTACTTCTGCAACAATCTCTTCTTCAGTAACTATTTCTTGATTACTCTTTTCCTTACTGACAGAAGGAAGATCAAACTTACGCTTTGTCCTTCTTTCTTTGTTGGCGACAACTTCTGGAATAAATTCTGATACTCCAGCCTTGGAAGTTGGAAGCCTCTGGCGACTAATCCCAGTAGGAGCATCTATAGCACCTCCTTCCTTGAGAACGTTAAGATAGTGAATCTTAACATCTGGTTGTTCATTTAGAAAGAACATCTCAAAATCAGCAAGAACTGGACCTCTTCTGTTTCTGACATTTGGATCTGGTTTGGGAGCAGTACCAATAACTTGAATAAGACCCATTTTCTTCAAAGGAGTAGCGTTCAAGACACTGCCATTGATTGTATAGAGATCTTTGATTATTCCAGCATTTTCCAGATTTTCAACAATCTTGGTTTGAACCCGAAGATTGGTAATAATCCTTCCAAAAGGAATAACAGTTCCTTTTTTCTTTGATTTGCTCTCATCTCGAGAGTCCTTTACAGCATTCCATAGATGATTGAAAATGATGTAGGTAACATCGACCTTCTTTTGAGTACCAATACAATACATGATGTATTGTTGATTGCTGTTGATGAAGTCAGAAGAACTGATTGTTGTAGAAACAACCTAAAAGAATCTTCGTCCATATCTTGTATATGTTCTTCAGATCCTTAACTTTTGTTGACTTCTTTCCATCAGTAAAGATTTCAGAATAAACTTTATTCCAATCAGTTCTGAAAGTGGCTTCAGTTTCTCCTTCATCGTTCATCAAGTTAAACAACATTCTCAATGTGTTTTCTGTGATGGAGAAGAACCTTCCATGAACAAATGAAACAATTGCTTTAGGGATGACGAAAGCATGAACCCAGAACTCCTTCACAAGGTATGGATAAACTGGTCTACAGAACTCAAGAAACAAGGATTGCAATCTTTGAAAAACCATGTTATTTTTTATACGAACTTGATGTTCTTCAAGATTATTAACATCAACCATCAGTTCACAAATAACTTCCAACTGGTCTCGAGGAATCGAGCAAGTAACCATAGGAATGAGTTCTTGTTCTTGTTCTTGATGTTGTTGTTGAGATGCAGAACCAGCAATTTGTGATGAAGAAGCAGCCATTGACACTTTACTAAGATTCTTGTTTTTTTATTTAGGGTAAGAGAATAGGGCAAAAAGATTGCAGAAATGCATAAACAATGGAGAGAATGAGTGCGTAAAAGAGAGAATGATGTGATGAAGGTGGTATAAATAGACATGGATTTGAAAATAAATGCAATTAACTTCTGAGAATGAACAGTTACAAGATGCAAAAAATCAAATGCATTTAATGTTGGCTGACGTTAGGGTAAAACGTGATATTTGAAATGATTTGCATAGTTACCTAGGGCGGCGTCTCATCAACTGCACGCATGCTTGTCCAAATAGAGTGAACACGTGTTCAACTTCTGGAATAGCTGGTGACAGTTGTCATACCCCAATTTTTGACCTAAGATACAACCTCATATCATTGCATATGCATCATTTGCATCACTAACAAATTGCATAGCTTGTGTTTGCTACTTGTGACTTAGCAGGGTTTAATCAAGAAATCCCTCATCAGCACAAATAACAATCAATTAGGGTTTTGTTCTCCCTTCATCTCAAATGAAATATATTCATCAACAATCAACATTTGGTCCTCAAAGATCCATTTCAACAAGCTCAAAAGCTTTGAATCAACCAAATTAGGGTTTTGACTGAAGACAGCATGTTAGAACAAGATTTGTTCTGATCAATATTCTTAGTTTTGATGATAACAAGGATATGAATTTTGTGTGAGATAATGTGGTACTCTAATACATTGCAATTTCCCTTTCAGGAAATATATATAAAGAGTATGCACAAATCAGCGCTCAGAAGCTTTATCTCAGAAGGTTCAGCATGCAACATCAGAACATGGTCTGGCAAGACATCAGAAGATGGTCAAGGCAGAATCAGAACATGGGTCTATGGAAGCATCAGAAGAACTTGAGGTCAGAAGCAGAAGCACTGAAGTTCTCATGTTATCACGCTCAGAAGCACTTCAAGGTCAGAAGACAAGAAGATGCTATGCACCAAGCTGTTTGACTCTGATGATATTCAAATATTATATTCAAACATCAGATCAGAAGAAAGTACAGGTGGCAGGCTACGCTGACTGACAAAAGGAACGTTGGAAGCTATTAAAGGCAACGTCAGTAGACACAGCGTGAACAAGGCTCGAGGTAGTTGACAAAAGCGTGAAACATTAAATGCAAAGCTGTACGGAATACGCAAAGCATTAAATGCGCTCAACGGTCATCTTCTCAAACGCCTATAAATATGAAGTTCTGATGAGAAGCAAGGTTGACGATTTTGAAAGAACTAACTCTGAAAGACTTGCTGAAACGCTGTTCAATTCAAAGCTCATAAACTTCATCTTCATCAAAGCTCACTACATTGCTGTTGTAATATATTAGTGAGATTAAGCTTAAACGTTAAGAGAAATATCACTGTTGTGATTATAGCTTTTCAGAAGCATTTGTAATACTCTTATTTGATTACATTAATTTGTAAGTAACTAGAGCGATCAAGTGTTGATCAGGATACTCTAGGAAGTCTTAGCTTGTGTCTAAGCAGTTGTAATTAGAGTGATCACGTGGTGGTCAGGATACTCTAAGAAAGTCTTAGCTTGTGTCTAAGCATTTGTTCCTGGAGTGATCAGGTTGTGATCAGGATACTCTAGAAGACTTAGTCGCGGACTAAGTGGAAAACCATTGTAATCTGTTGCGATTAGTGGATTAAATCCTCAGGTGAGGTAAATCACTTCGTGGGGGTGGACTGGATTAGTTTAGTTAACAACGAACCAGGATAAAAATAACTGTGCATATTGTTTTTATCGTTCAAGTCTTTAGACTACACTTATTCAAACCCCCCCTTTCTAAGTGTTTTTCTATCCTTCACAGCATACTCCTGACTTTTGCTCAGAATTTGACCTATGGCTTGGGACATGACCTTAAGAACCCAAATGCATCATCTTGAGCTAATCTATTTGCTCAAGACATCTCCCACACAAAGATTGATCAACAGTGAAATTTCAAGTCATCAGACTAGGGTTTTGAACTATCAAGGACTGAAATCAGGGATCACATTTGGGAAACCCTAAAAAGCTCTAGGGCATCACTCAGAGGATTCAATCGTCTTCAAATAATCCCTATGACAATATCCAATGGAAATTGTATCTCAATTCAAGATCCACAGTCATCAATTTCATCAGGTCCACAATTAGGGTTTTTGACCTAATTCATCTGAATAACTGACTTTTTAATCAGGACATGGTGCAACAACTCAAATCATAGCTCAATATCCTCCAATACCTCAATGTGATCCATTCATACCATTCATTTGGTGAGTATAGCTTGATTCATCTGAAATCTCCAGAAACGCGATTTACCTGAAAAAGTCAACTGTACAAGATCACCATTGACTTTTTGGAAAATTTGGTCAACCATGACTTTTGAAGTTTTGAATCATCAATATATGATATTTGAATTCATTTTATCAAATAAAATCAAGAAAATCAATCAAGAATCAAAAAGTCAAAGTTTGACTTTTCATACTTAGAAAAATTTCTAAGTGTTTTTGTAATACGGTGAACTGACTTTTTAATAATCGGAATATCGCGGTAAGCAAGAGTCGCCACCGACTTTTATTTTATCCAAACAAATTCAGAAAGGCAAAAAGAAACAGAAAAAAACCTTTTAAAAGAAATCTAAGTTCGGGGGGTAATTTATGCAAAGGGAAGGTGTAAGGCACCCTTTGCATCCGTGGTTTTCCATGGGCTCTTAATTGCTTTGCTTGCTCGTTTTTGCTCGTTTTCAGAAAATGTAGATGAAAGAGGAAAGAAATGGACTTTAGCTCGTAAAATGAGCGTAGCCAGTTTTTGAAGAATTTTGAGAAAGAATATAGAAAATAGAGCATGGCAAGGCAATTAGGGGCAATTACCTTAAACTCAGATGATAGGTCTCTTTTTAGCCTTTCAGAATGAAAGGGTCAATCCTTGCCATAAGAGGGCAGGAAGCCTTTCGTTTGGAGGTAGAAGGGTCATCGAATTATCATTCGCTCAAAGACTGACCCATGCCATAAAGAGGCAGGTAGTCTAAGAGGAAGGATCAGAATAGCCTTTTTTCGTAGGCAACCAGAAGATACCTCAGCCTTTTCCATAGGCAACTTCCGAGGGTCGAGGTCATGTTAGTGTATCGAAGGCAGCATCATTAGGGACCATGACCTTTAATCGAGGCAACATGGCTGAGGTATCCTCGTATTCGAGGGACTGGCTATTCTGCAAAAAACACAAAGGCAACAGGCAACAAGGCAACAGAGAGGTTACCCCAAAAGAGTGCGTGTGTGCATCAATCACGTGATCATATTCGAACATATTATCTTGTAAAATTAGGTGATGCTAGTTCAATTAATAAGTTGCACTCCCTAGAATTACTAACCACGCATTTAAATAATATAACCAAAACAGATATGGGGGAGGGAAATTGTAACCAGCGGATCCCTTAATAGGGTTTGACATAAGTAATAATAAAAATAGAATAAGAATAGGGTTTAGGGTTACCAACGACGTATCTTTGGCATTTAAACCCTGAAAAGAAAAAAAAAAAAAAAAAAAAAGCAAACAAAGGAGGGTGAGTGCATTATCAATTCGGAGGCAAACGGGATTAACCCTAAAATAAAGAATAAATAAATTAAAAAAAATAATAAAAGAGACAAAGGCACTTAGCTCTGATTTGATCTGATAGGGTTGGCAGAAAGCCTCGGAGTTAACCCTGAAAAATGGCAAAGGCAGAAGAATGAAGGCAAGACCAACCCTAATCTTAAAAGGAAACCAAATAGACTTTAAAACAAAAGAATAGGGTACTTAGCTTTGAGTCTTGATCGGGCGCGCTGTCGGAAGGAACCATGTTGGTAGCCCTGAAAAGGCACAAATGAAAAAAACATTCAGTGTAGGGTATGATCTTCGTAAACCTTGATTAGGGTACGAATTTAACTAAGAAAATGCACACGATTTAATTAATTATTGGTCTCGTGACCTAATTAATTAAATCGGGATAAGAAAATAAAAACGAGTATAAAAATATTTTTTATGAATTTTTTGGAATAAATATGAATTTTTGAATAAATAAATAATATAATTAAAAAGGAAAAACAAAATAAACAAGTGATTTAAATATTAAATATATAAATAAAATATTAAGGAAATAAAATATTATAAATATAATAAATAAATAATGATATAATAAATAAATATACAAATATATTAAGTAATAATAAATAAATATAAGGAAAAAAGAACAAGTATTAATAACATTAAATAAAATAAATAAAAGAAATAAAAGAAAAAGACTTAGCTGGAATCTTGTGTAGCTGTGGATTGAGGGAACATGGTGCATCTGCGTACCAGGACCTTTAGATCTGGCTGGAGGATGATCCAGTGGTGCAGAGATGAAGGCACGCCATAAACTTTTGCTAGCCACGCGTACTGGATCGTGCGTTTTCTAGCGCAGCTCTGAGTGTGTCGTTGCAAGATGATGGCCTGGAATGCTTCAGGATGCTTCAAGGATTCTCAATTGACGCTTGGAACGGCTTGAATCACCCCCTATCTCCAAAACCGAATTTGACTTTCTTTGAGTTTTTTGAAGGAATAGTGAGGGTTCTTCTTGACTGCAAGTTTCTGTCCGAAAAATCTCCCTTGCCTTCTGGAACTATCCTCTATATATATTGGATCAATTAGGTTAAGAGAATTTGAATTGAATCTTATGAAATCCAATATTGCCAAGTGATTGAAATTTGATTTTCAATCTTTCCACAATTGGCCAAAATTTGATTTAATTTTTCCAATCTGTATTAGCATGAGATTAAATCACCCATAATGATTAATTGGGGGTTGGATTTGATTCCAATAAAATCTCTAATTGAATATTTGAATTTCATATGATTTATATAAATTAATCATCATTTTTAAATGATAAAAAATTCATAAAAAATCACATAATGTTCAAAAATTCGTGGTAATTAATCTTGAGACCTTGAGTGACTTATGGATCAAGATTGGGCCAAAAGAGTTGGGACTTGTTTGAAATAAAATCCATTTTGAACCACTTTTCTTCACATTTTTTCCTTCAAAATTAGTCAACTTTGACAAGGCGTATCTCCCTCAATTTTTGAGGTATGGAGGAGTTCTAGGACGTTTTAGAAACCTTGAAGAGTCCTCTAACCAGTATTTTTGGTCTCACATCAAAATCTTTTTCCATTCTTATTTTATGTCCTTTTGAAAAAAGTATCTTTTTGTTGACTTTTGAAAAGGACCTATAATGTATGAAGCCCTATCTCTCAAACCATTGACCTATGAGCTCTGATTCTTGGACCATTGGATAGAGGACTGAATTCCCTTTAAAATGAGCTTTGGTGGGAATTTTTCTGATGAAGTATGAATATTTGGTGAATTTTCAAAGTTTGGTTGACTTTTTCAGTTCATGCCCAAAATAGTAACTTTTGACTTTTGACTTTTCTGATCTCTTCTTGCATCATCATGATCAACCCTTGATCAAATGATGATTTTAGGGTTATGAGGATGTTGTTGACCAAATATCTTGAACTTTGACTGTATTTTGACTTGAAATGACTGTTTTGCCCTTGAGAGTCGACTGTTGACCTACTCAGGATTTGAGGGACCAAATTTGCTTTGTTTGACTTGAAACTTTATATGGAGATACTTTGGGATATTAGGGACCTTATTGAACCACCTTGAGCCATTGATTCAATGATTTTCCCTTGAATTAGTCAAACCCTAGTTTAGAGTTTCTGTGTAGGAGACTGTGTTTTGGAGCTTTGTGTTTTGAATAGCATGGGCAAATTTTGGGGTATGACAGCTGCCCCTGTTCAATTATCTTAAACCTGAAGATGTAGAGTGGTCTGCATGCCAGTCGGTATCTGAAGGTAGAAGATGATTGAACATAAGAATACCAAGAAATTTGCCCTATTTGAAGTAGGGACTTTTATCGGAGATGGGCTTGAAGATGCCATCCAGTTTGGATAAATACGAAATTCAGAATAAGTCGTGCGTTAGACTATATCTGAGCTCGAAGTATTGAAGAGTGTTTGTTGGAGATGGGCTTGAAGATGCCATCTGGATGTTGGGAGTGTGAAATGAATTAATTGTAGTGACTCTAGTGTCGTAACTCCATCGTTGTGACTTCATTGTCCTGATTGTTTCTGAATTGAATACCGGGATTAGATACGTGACTCAATCGTCGTGACTCCTTTGTCGTGATTCTATTACGGTGACTCAGTTGTCATGATTCCATTATCGTGACTCAGTTGTCGTGACTCCATTATCGTGACTCTGTTGTCGCGATTCCATTATCGTGACTCTGTTGTCGCGATTCCTTTATCGTGACTCTGTTGTCGCGATTCCTTTATCGTGACTCAGTTGTCGCGATTCCTTTATCGTGACTCAGTTGTCGTGATTCCATCATCGTGACTCAGTTGTCGTGATTCCATCATCGTGACTCAGTTGTCGTGATTCTTTTATCGTGACTCAGTTGTCGTGATTCCATCATCGTGACTCAGTTGTCGTGATTCCATTATCGTGACTCTGTTGTCGGGATTCCATTATCTTGACTCAGTTGTCGTGATTTTTCTGAATGGAGTGTCATGATTAAGTATGGTTCTTTCTTTTGTCAGCACCATTCGTGGTGGCCGAATTAGGTCTTGGAGAGATGATCGTGTCAGTATCGTTCGTAGCAACTGAATTAGATCATAGATATTGTTTATCTGCTTGTTCTTGTGTCCTGAAAAAGTAGAGTTAGTCTTTATGCGATGTTATGATGCATGTATTTTGAGTTTCTCGAAATAAATGAGAAATTTGCATATGAGGTAATGTATGCAATGTATGAACGTGTTTATGATATATGATGTCAGAATATGATTTGTCTTTGATTGAGAAAATAAATCTTTGTATCATTGCGATTTTGATGTCTGATCTTGTTTTTGAAGATGCTCAGCCGGAGATTTATGAGTTTTGCTTGGGGACGACCAGTAACTTGATGTACCCTGGCTGGGGATTTAGAAATATTAATAAACCATGTTTGGAGAAGAGAAGAAGGTCGGGGAAACGACGATGTCAAAGATGTGAACTCTATTGCGGAGCTATGTCTTTTGTTGGACGAGTACGTTTGAAGATATCTTCTTTGAGGATTGCTCTGTGGGGATATGATCTTGTGAGGTCGACTCTGTGGAGAAGCATGGATGCCTTGAACATTGCCCCCAGTATTATAGTAACCGCCATTTGATTTAGGACACGCCACTGAGTATTTATCAAGATGTCCAACTGGACTTGCATAGATTTGCCCCAGTTAGTAGGGACTTTGGAAAGATTCTCCTTGCGAGGGCTTTATGAGATGTACACTATGGGCGATATGCCCCTAGTAATTGTGAACTTAGGATGATGCCCCTGATTGTTTTGGCTTTTTGAGAGATTCTTGGAATCTTGACTTGATTGCCCCAGATTGATTGGGAAAAACGTGTCATGCCCCTTGTAGGAGATATTGCTTTTCAGAGTAATCTTGTCTGTCAGGATAACTTTCAGTCATTAGTTGTACCCTGTGCAAGTTCTTTCTGATGCTAACATTTGAAATTATGTAGCAGAATATGTTTAATAATGAATTCATGAGATGTAATGCATACGTTTGTCTTGAGTTTTTTGAAAAACCTTTAAAACAGGAAATGTAAAAAGCGCAATACTTGTAAAAACATGATATTTGTAACAACGTGATGAAATATCAACTCAGCATTTTTGGTAAACCTTAAGGAGTCAGGATACCCTTTTGGTGACAGTATGCTTTCGAACTCACCATACTTCAATTAGGACTTTCAAGGGTTGTAACGTGGCTTGGTTCACGGTTTAAGAAACAAAGGATAAAGGCTCAAATTTTTATTGTACCCACCCCTCTTCGTGATGATCTTCAGTCCTAAGCTCAGTTAATTCGACTTATGCATTCAGGTTCCAAGAGACTTTTGGATTTGCACCTTTGATAATGATGATGGTTCACAAGCAAAGAGAACTTTTGAGATGGCAGTCACTTCTTCCTTTTAGTAGTCACAACATTGTGTTGTTTAGGAATTTATTAACTTCTCTTCTTTCATTTTTGATATCCCTAACTTTTGCCTGAACTGTCTCTTTTGAACTTACAGTCAGCGGGACGCCTTGATTTTTGCCTAAGTCTTCTTTTTGATTTTTGACTTAGCAGGCTTTTCTTTGTATATATGTTTTTTCACTTTTTTTTTCCTTTTTTGAAAGATATTGACTGCCTCGCTTGACGATTGATGAACCATCATTGGCTTTTGACATCTCCAACATTTCTTTGATGTGTACGGATGATCGCTTGTGATTGAACCCTTTGTTGAAAGGCGTAATGAACGATTTTCTTGAAATAGAATGCACAGCCAAATTAAACTGAGAACTACCCTGCCCCAGGTTATGATCAAGGATTTCAAATTGTGCGAGAAAGAAAACTTCTACTCCTTAGGCTCAAAAGGGTTGACGAGGGATTAACATCCTTATATCTCCACTGTTTAGGAATTGAAATAATGCCTGTACATCGTCAGCATAGTCTGCTCAAAAGCATACTGTATGAGGCTGCGGTATCGTTTTCGTCATCCTCCCTCAAAAGGCTTACAGTTTTAGCAGGAGTTGAGTATCATAAAAACATATGTAAAGTAAAGACATAACTTTAAAATGAGTGATAACGAAATAAATTATTCAAGACAAACATATGCAATGCACTGATGATGATCATTAAAAATAGATAATGTCTATCATAATTCGAATGTTTACACAAACAGAATAGGAATTTGCAAACGAAAGTAAAACTAATGATTAAAAGTTTATCCTTCTAGCCATCCACATTATTAGCAGCTACATTAGGAGTCTCAGGAGAATCAAACTCGACCTCTCCAGCATCGATCATATCTTGGATTTTGTTCCTTAATGTCCAGCAGCTATTCGTATCATGACCAGGACTATCAGAGTGGTATGCACACCTCATATTGGGATTATAGCTTCGAGCAGAAGTACTAGGATTCTTAGGGGGATCCTTTAGAGTGATCAATTTTAACTTCAACAAGTGTTGTAGTGCTTGAGCTAGTGACATATTGATCTTTGTGAATTGACGTCTGGGTGTAACTTGTTTGTCTTGACGATCTTGTTGAGGCGCCGGTGTGGAGCTCAGAACTGCCCCAATAGATTGATCATGGTTTATCCTTTTCTGCCCATACACAGCATCGGAATCTGCCCTCTCATTGAAATGCTTCTTTGTAGTACCTGAGGATGTCGCTATTTGAATCTTACCACTTCGAATGCCACTCTCGACACGTTCCCCAGTCAGTATGAGGTCAGTAAAGCCAGATGAGGAGCTACCCAGTAAGTGACTATAGAACGGCCCAGTTAGCGTGCCCATGAATATGTCCACCAACTCTCTGTCATTCAAAGAAGGTCGGACTCTTCCAGCTAGATCTCTCCACTTTTGTGCGTACTCTTTGAAACTTTCTTTAGGTCCCATAGACATGCTTTGTAGTTGCATGCGAGTTGGTGCGAGATCGGAATTATATTGGTATTGCTTATAGAAGGCAACAACTAAATCTTCCCAAGTATGGATGTTGGTACTTTCCAGTTGATAGTACCATTCGAGTTGAGTTCCAGATAAGCTTTCTTGAAAGAAATGGATCCAGAGCCTCTTATCAGCAGTGTGAGGTTGAATCTTCCTTACATAAGACCTCAAGTGTAGTTTAGGACAAGAGACTCCATCATACTTAGCAAAGGCGGGAGTTTTGAATTTTGGAGGAATAACGACCCCAGGCACAAGTCCAAGCTCTTCAAAATCCAGCCCAGGTACCTTCTGAATTTCCACACTTCTCAGACGCTCTTCTAACATCTTGTATTTGTCATCGGGATGTTCGCCTATATGGTCATAGTCTTCTTCTTCTTCAGAGAGTTCGGCAGAGTCGTGGTTACCTTTTGCATCGGTTTTGATACTAGCATCATCTTGCTCATCCTCATCACTGTCTTCAGAGGTTTCAGCATCCCTGAGTTGCAAGATTGGTCTAAGCTTTTTCCCTCGAGTCTTCTTACCCTCTTTGGGAGCTTCAGCTTCTTCAACCTTTTTGAGAGGGCCTTTGAACCTTCTTCCCATATTGAGAACACCTTTAGGTTTCTTGGTCTTCTTTTCCTTCTTAGTCAGAAGGGATTTCAGCTCATCTTGCCCCTTGGACAAATTCAAAATCAAGGCTTGGAACTCAGTGTTTTGAGCTTGGAGATCCTTAACTGATTGTTCGAGATTCATGATGCTGAAATAAACAGCGAGGAAGGATGAGAAATCCATCATAGGAAACCTGTTATGCGATGTTATGAATGCAAATGAAATGTTTTCAAGGATCTTTAGGAATCTAGTTAGCAACATTAGAAAATGAGTTGGTCACGTCTTTGTTTGAAGGATTCTAAATTTTGTCTTCGAACGTCCTTCTTTGAGAATCAAGCTCACCATATCGAGTGGGTCATCGCCTCTGATTCGGGATACTTTTTGAATTTGAAAATGCATGGCTAGAGGAACATAAATCCTCTTGCCCCTCGATTGGTACTGTGTCTTTGAATTGGAAGGTATGTGGCCAGAGGAAAATAAATCCTCTTGCCCCTTGATTGGGGAATCAACCTTTGATAGAGGTACCTGAAATTGTGCGCCCTAAACCCCTAAGATCCTTGAAAGGGTCAGTTAAATCATGTTATGCTTATGATGTCATGATGTCATGAATGTTATGCGAATGCAGTTCATTAAGCATAGTGTGAGATAGTAAGGGCAAACAAGTCCTTTTAACAAAACCTGCAAGGAGCGAAGGTTAGTAGCAAACGCAAACAAGTCACACAACTCACACAAGTCACACAATTTTTGGCTTAAGGCTTGCATGGAGTCTGATCAGGTGTCCTTCCCAAGGGCATTTCTATGGATAAGGAGATTTCAGCAACGGGTTCTACCAAGTGACTCAGAATTGTCAGCCCCCTCTAAAGCACCCTCGAACATGGTAAATGCATACCACGCAATGATACTTTAGGAAGAAACCTATCTGAGCTGTAGTATCGGGTAGCGACCATAACTTGGCATGCACCAAGAATAGCCCTCCCACTACGTTCCTAAAGGCCAGGATGGGTTAAGGGTAACTAAAGGTCCTTGAGCTCCGACGCACCCAAAGATACATGCATAAACCTCTCTCATGCAAAAGAGGTACACAATAACCAGTGGAGGCCTAACTCAAGTGTGAACTTCATTTTGACCAACCCCAAGCATGCACAAGGGGGGTCTCCATGACTATGCCACTCCTAATCTTAAGGGTTCTTGAATCCGGGAATAGGATTCGTCCATCAGTTAATTCCCAAAACGCCCCTGAAAAATAAAACAAACAAAGCAAACAATAGAAAACATTTAAGTGATTCCTAAACTCTTAAGGTAACCCCTCTTTTATCGAATTTAATCCCCAGCAGAGTCGCCAGTTCTGTAATACGGTGAACTGACTTTTTAATAATCGGAATATCGCGGTAAGCAAGAGTCGCCACCGACTTTTATTTTATCCAAACAAATTCAGAAAGGCAAAAAGAAACAGAAAAAAACCTTTTAAAAGAAATCTAAGTTCGGGGGGTAATTTATGCAAAGGGAAGGTGTAAGGCACCCTTTGCATCCGTGGTTTTCCATGGGCTCTTAATTGCTTTGCTTGCTCGTTTTTGCTCGTTTTCAGAAAATGTAGATGAAAGAGGAAAGAAATGGACTTTAGCTCGTAAAATGAGCGTAGCCAGTTTTTGAAGAATTTTGAGAAAGAATATAGAAAATAGAGCATGGCAAGGCAATTAGGGGCAATTACCTTAAACTCAGATGATAGGTCTCTTTTTAGCCTTTCAGAATGAAAGGGTCAATCCTTGCCATAAGAGGGCAGGAAGCCTTTCGTTTGGAGGTAGAAGGGTCATCGAATTATCATTCGCTCAAAGACTGACCCATGCCATAAAGAGGCAGGTAGTCTAAGAGGAAGGATCAGAATAGCCTTTTTTCGTAGGCAACCAGAAGATACCTCAGCCTTTTCCATAGGCAACTTCCGAGGGTCGAGGTCATGTTAGTGTATCGAAGGCAGCATCATTAGGGACCATGACCTTTAATCGAGGCAACATGGCTGAGGTATCCTCGTATTCGAGGGACTGGCTATTCTGCAAAAAACACAAAGGCAACAGGCAACAAGGCAACAGAGAGGTTACCCCAAAAGAGTGCGTGTGTGCATCAATCACGTGATCATATTCGAACATATTATCTTGTAAAATTAGGTGATGCTAGTTCAATTAATAAGTTGCACTCCCTAGAATTACTAACCACGCATTTAAATAATATAACCAAAACAGATATGGGGGAGGGAAATTGTAACCAGCGGATCCCTTAATAGGGTTTGACATAAGTAATAATAAAAATAGAATAAGAATAGGGTTTAGGGTTACCAACGACGTATCTTTGGCATTTAAACCCTGAAAAGAAAAAAAAAAAAAAAAAAGCAAACAAAGGAGGGTGAGTGCATTATCAATTCGGAGGCAAACGGGATTAACCCTAAAATAAAGAATAAATAAATTAAAAAAAATAATAAAAGAGACAAAGGCACTTAGCTCTGATTTGATCTGATAGGGTTGGCAGAAAGCCTCGGAGTTAACCCTGAAAAATGGCAAAGGCAGAAGAATGAAGGCAAGACCAACCCTAATCTTAAAAGGAAACCAAATAGACTTTAAAACAAAAGAATAGGGTACTTAGCTTTGAGTCTTGATCGGGCGCGCTGTCGGAAGGAACCATGTTGGTAGCCCTGAAAAGGCACAAATGAAAAAAACATTCAGTGTAGGGTATGATCTTCGTAAACCTTGATTAGGGTACGAATTTAACTAAGAAAATGCACACGATTTAATTAATTATTGGTCTCGTGACCTAATTAATTAAATCGGGATAAGAAAATAAAAACGAGTATAAAAATATTTTTTATGAATTTTTTGGAATAAATATGAATTTTTGAATAAATAAATAATATAATTAAAAAGGAAAAACAAAATAAACAAGTGATTTAAATATTAAATATATAAATAAAATATTAAGGAAATAAAATATTATAAATATAATAAATAAATAATGATATAATAAATAAATATACAAATATATTAAGTAATAATAAATAAATATAAGGAAAAAAGAACAAGTATTAATAACATTAAATAAAATAAATAAAAGAAATAAAAGAAAAAGACTTAGCTGGAATCTTGTGTAGCTGTGGATTGAGGGAACATGGTGCATCTGCGTACCAGGACCTTTAGATCTGGCTGGAGGATGATCCAGTGGTGCAGAGATGAAGGCACGCCATAAACTTTTGCTAGCCACGCGTACTGGATCGTGCGTTTTCTAGCGCAGCTCTGAGTGTGTCGTTGCAAGATGATGGCCTGGAATGCTTCAGGATGCTTCAAGGATTCTCAATTGACGCTTGGAACGGCTTGAATCACCCCCTATCTCCAAAACCGAATTTGACTTTCTTTGAGTTTTTTGAAGGAATAGTGAGGGTTCTTCTTGACTGCAAGTTTCTGTCCGAAAAATCTCCCTTGCCTTCTGGAACTATCCTCTATATATATTGGATCAATTAGGTTAAGAGAATTTGAATTGAATCTTATGAAATCCAATATTGCCAAGTGATTGAAATTTGATTTTCAATCTTTCCACAATTGGCCAAAATTTGATTTAATTTTTCCAATCTGTATTAGCATGAGATTAAATCACCCATAATGATTAATTGGGGGTTGGATTTGATTCCAATAAAATCTCTAATTGAATATTTGAATTTCATATGATTTATATAAATTAATCATCATTTTTAAATGATAAAAAATTCATAAAAAATCACATAATGTTCAAAAATTCGTGGTAATTAATCTTGAGACCTTGAGTGACTTATGGATCAAGATTGGGCCAAAAGAGTTGGGACTTGTTTGAAATAAAATCCATTTTGAACCACTTTTCTTCACATTTTTTCCTTCAAAATTAGTCAACTTTGACAAGGCGTATCTCCCTCAATTTTTGAGGTATGGAGGAGTTCTAGGACGTTTTAGAAACCTTGAAGAGTCCTCTAACCAGTATTTTTGGTCTCACATCAAAATCTTTTTCCATTCTTATTTTATGTCCTTTTGAAAAAAGTATCTTTTTGTTGACTTTTGAAAAGGACCTATAATGTATGAAGCCCTATCTCTCAAACCATTGACCTATGAGCTCTGATTCTTGGACCATTGGATAGAGGACTGAATTCCCTTTAAAATGAGCTTTGGTGGGAATTTTTCTGATGAAGTATGAATATTTGGTGAATTTTCAAAGTTTGGTTGACTTTTTCAGTTCATGCCCAAAATAGTAACTTTTGACTTTTGACTTTTCTGATCTCTTCTTGCATCATCATGATCAACCCTTGATCAAATGATGATTTTAGGGTTATGAGGATGTTGTTGACCAAATATCTTGAACTTTGACTGTATTTTGACTTGAAATGACTGTTTTGCCCTTGAGAGTCGACTGTTGACCTACTCAGGATTTGAGGGACCAAATTTGCTTTGTTTGACTTGAAACTTTATATGGAGATACTTTGGGATATTAGGGACCTTATTGAACCACCTTGAGCCATTGATTCAATGATTTTCCCTTGAATTAGTCAAACCCTAGTTTAGAGTTTCTGTGTAGGAGACTGTGTTTTGGAGCTTTGTGTTTTGAATAGCATGGGCAAATTTTGGGGTATGACAGTTTTCAATGGTTTTTACCAAACTTTGGAAGGGAATATCTCAAAATTTCACCTACAAACTGAAAAAAACTTCCAACATGAAGGTTGTAGATTTTGATCCAATGAACAAATTTGTCACACATAATTTTTTTCCAAAAGATCAACCATTTAAGAGATATGGAGCTTCAAAGTTGGTATCTTTTGAAAAAATACACTAAAAACCTCATTTTTTCCAAAGTTCATGGATCTTTTTCACCCATTTCCTTAAAGATCTTGAAGAAGCTTTCAACTAGGGTTTTGAAGTACATAGCAAGAGCTTTCCAAAATGTCCAAGAGCATGAAAAAATATGGAGTGTAGCTATGGTTTTGAATTTTGCCATTAGTGATCATTTCACTTAAATTATAAGCCATTTTTTCACAAAGTTTGAACATTTTTTGGCAAGTGATGCAAGCAATGACATAAACAAGCAATGAGTGCAAGATATTTATCATTTGAGATGAGATTGGAAAGAGATAAGAAGCATAGAAGATTTTAACCATGGTTAGTCATTTTAACCATTTGCATTTAATGCAAAAGATGCTATTCTATCTCTTAATGCCAAATCACCATTCTAATCTCAACTTGCAAAGTCTTGAGTTCAGAACTCTTGGCCTATAAATAGAGTTCCAAACTCCATTCAAAAACACACCAAAACCTCTAAAAGATAGGTTTTCTCTTTCTTTCTTTCTTGAATTGCAAGTTTCTTAAGTTTCAAAGAGGTAGAATTTCCAACCTCCAAACCATTGAAGTTATGGCCAAAGTGATGGTTCTAACATTCCATAAACATCATATGGGATGTGTTTGATCCACTTACACACCCCAAAAACACCTTAATGTCAAAATCACTACCTCACTTCCATATATGCATAAAGAGAGCCTCATCATGCCAATTCTCATACCAGGTCAATTTTGTCCAAACTAACACTTCCAACACCTCATATATATCACATATGAACTATCCCATTCATCATCCATGACCTGAAACACCTCCATCATCAATTTCGATTCAAACTTGGCCCTACTGCAGATCGAGTATCACCAATTGATCCAGAGGTTTTCAATGCATTCCAAGCATCCAAACATGTTCCATAAGGTCCATTGAAGCTGTCCAGATCAAGAAACAACATCTGGAACCTCTCATTTGCAGAATTCGATTCTCAGTTTTGCCATTTTTAAGGTAAGCTCTCTTGAACTTCAAACTCCATCATACATGCATCATGAATGAAAAATTGAGTTGCCATCTTGTTTCTGAACTATCACTGATCATTAACCCTCAATCAATTTCATAATTCATCAATCATACACAATTTCAGATTGAATCATAGAATTAGGTTTCTTCACGATTTCCAGAAAATTGATGATCTTAGAGTGAAAATAAATGAAATTAAAGATCACCATCATGTTCCTTTTGAAAAAACGAGTGAGATAGACTATCTACTCGATCAAAACAATTCAGTTTCAAAGATTTTCAAAATCAAATGGGGATGGTGTTCTTGGCGCCATTTTCTGTTCAAAAAATTCAAATGTTCGTTTTTTAAATATAATTAAATGAGTGTGTTATGATAACAAGCTGCGCGCGCAGCTCAGTTGGCAAGTGTTTTGGTTGGTGACCTCAAGGTCACGAGTTCAAGTCCCTTAGGGACCAAAACCTATTTTTTAACACTTATTTTTCTTCATTTTTTACACAACTTCATCAATCATTTTAACCAATCAAATCTCATCATTTTTACTTCATTTTTTTTACACTTCTCATTTAACATATATATTTTATGAATGTCCAAAAAAATCACAAAAATAATATTTATTTAATACATTTTTATTAGGTTTAAAATGACTTGTTTTTAAGTGTTTTTTAATACTTTAAATATTGTTTTTCATTTGATTTTCAAAACCTAATCACTTTTAAATATTTTGTGATCAAACCCTAATCACTTAGGTCTTAATTAGGTATAAGCTTTGTCTTTATCTTAATTAAGTTGACTTTTGTCAAAAATTTAAACTGTTTTCAACAAACGATCAAAGTTTTTCAAAACGATGAAACCTCGTGTCTCATTTTCAAAACAATCAACCATGTTTTATAAAATAAAACATGGGCATCCCTTATGGTATAAGTCCCATTCCTTTGTATAAATTTAGGTTTTTTCATTGTATATACACCTATCTTTTTATACCTTGATCAATTTGATTAAAACCCTCGAATAACAAATCAAATTAGGGTTTTCTTCAAAATCTTTTCAAAAACACATGGGCCTCCCTCAAGGTATAAGTCCCAACCCCCTTTGTAAATATACATTTACATAAGCCATGAATAAACTCGATGGGCCTCTCCCCGAGTATAAGTCTCAATTCCCGTGTACATAACCTTGTTTGACAAGCCGTTCATCCTTAAAGGTATATTTCCTTCATAAACTCCAATGTACACATACACTTTGTCATATATATGTACTTGTTCATATACTTGTTCATGTTTGTTCATACTTGTTCATATGCTTGTTCATGTTATATATGCTTGTTCAACTTAGTACAACACTAGGTTCCCCATAGCCTCCTATTGGGCTTCGTGCAAAGAATCTCCCTTAGCTAGGTTAGGACATAGAGTATGGTTTCCCGGTGAAATCGCTCTAAGAGCTCAAACCAACTATACCATGCCTCCTCTTGGGCTTCGTACAAACGACTTGTCCCACCCATAGCCTCCTATTGGGCTTACAATGCAAGGACCCTCGATTGTCCCTCCCATAGCCTCCTCTTGGGCTTACAATGCAAGGATCCTCGGATAGCCTCCTCTTGGGCTTCGTGCAAGGACCCACGGGCTTCTTAAAAGCATCCCCATATCCAAATCAAATACCCTAAGAGATTAGACAAATATCATCTCTATGATAGGAGTATCTCTTCTATATCATCACAATCAATCAATCAAACTTCTTTTTTGCCACAAGGCTGGCTAATCAATCAAACCTTTTGCCACAAGGCTGGCTGATTAATCAAAGTTTTTGCCACAAGGCTGGCTTATCAAAACTTTTGCCACAAGGCTGGCTGATTAATCAAAACTTTTTGCCACAAGGCTGGATTATCAAAAGTTTTTTGCCACAAGGCTGGCTAATCAAACTTGTTTTTGCCACAAGGCTGGCTAAACAAAAACATCTTTATCATTCTAAGCACCATAAGTGGCACAGCCCAGGTCTTATAATGAAAAGATTTCAAACAAAAAACAAACAGATGTATGTGATGATATAGATTAGATACATCGAGCATTTAGATGACATTTGTCTCTTATCCTTTGCTTCCACTAGCATAAGTGGGAACTACGATTGCTCTGACTTTCTCAACATCCCTTTGAGAATACGTAGGCACAAGGTCTTATTCCTTGGCGAGCAAAACTTCTATCTCCCTCAAACCACTCAAACCTTAGCACCCATAGACCCTGAGCTACAGATGCTCTGATTCCCTCTAAGGGATATGTATGCAGAAGATTGTGATGATCTTTGCGAGCATAATCAAACAAACACCTTAGGTCCCACCTATCTCACAACAGAAAACCTCCCCAATAGCACAGAAAGAAATAAACAGACAAACAGAACAAAGAAACCTATAGAGTACTATAGATACGTAGGGTGTTAATACCTTTCCTTCGTATAACCAACCCTCTTACTCGGGATCTCTCCCCCCTTTTGCATCGCTTTTAATTTTGTGTTATTTGCTTTACATATCTTTTAAGGTTATTGCAACTTTTTTCCTTTTCCTACTTTGGAAACAATAAAAAGTTTGGTCGTGACAAAAAAAACAAAATCATTTTCTTGAGCACTCGAAGGCATCCGGTGTCTCATCCCGATTTTCACGCGACAACAGCTGTTTTGCTTTAAAAGAGATTCTGTATCAACTTAGACATATGAAACGTTAGTAATAACAGAATCAGAATATCTAACTGATCAACATCAGAACTTCTTATAAGAAAATAAAATAGATCATTTCAAATCTAATCCATATATCAGAACTTCTCATCCTTTCATTCTGGGCATAAATCCATACTGATATTCTTCAGAATGAACTTAAACCTATCTTCAACAAGGGGTTTTGTAAAGATATCAGCCCATTGATGGTCTGTATCAACAAAGTTTAAAGAAAGAACACCCTTCTGAACATAGTCCCTAATGAAATGATGTTTAATCTCAATATGTTTAGCTTTGGAATGTAAGATTGGATTCTTAGATAAACATATAGCAGAAGTAAACCTCCTACATTTCTCTCTTTTCTTTGGTTGTTCATCTTCAACTGTGAAAGATCTACACACTTTGTGCTTGTTCTTGAAGCTACTTCAACATTTTGATTCAAGAATTGGTAAATTCCTAAATTCTAAGATGTAGATCTTTGTTGCTTGTGTTCAATGCATCTTTGATGCTATATTGGTCCTATTTGATGGTGATTTGATGGAAAATTCATGCTCCAATGGATATGTGATCATAAGGTGTTTGTATGTTTGTCTAAATCAAGTTTTATAGTTCATAATGCTGTTTTTTTGATAACTGTGCGCAGGAAATCGATTTCTTACAGAGGGAAATCGATTTCCACTCTGTTTTTTGCGCCTGATTTGGATTCTGCAGGCAGGAAATCGATTTCCTACAGAGGTAAATCGATTTCCAGTGAGGCAGAATGCTTGTTTTTGCTATTTTTTGACTTGTTTTTGGTTCTAATTCTTCTTCTACTCCATTCTTTTGATAATTTCTTTGAATCACAGATTAGAGGCCTAGTTTCTCTCTAATATCAATGGACTTAGGGCGTCGATAGGATGAGAATCCAAATCCGCAAAATTAAGTGATTGAAATTATGGATGAAAGGAGCTTTTAATGTGGTTCTATCTTTTGTTTCTTTTTATTTTGATCGATGAAAGTCTTAATACCTTGAGAATTCTTATGGATTCTTGATGAAGACTAGATCGCTCCTTATTTTTCTTTTCGTGCGGTATTGCTTCGGAGAGTGATCTACATATCGCTTCTCTCGCATGCATTAGCACATAAAGTTTTGACCGGCCTCGTTGTAGGGTGATTTCTACATAAATCACTTGGCGATCTGCTTAACATAGCGCAATATTTCGTGTCCCGAATAAAAAGATCAAATATGGAAGAGAATTGTATGCGGTTGATTTAAGACTTATGGAGATTTATCGCGTAGTCGCTATGATTTTATCAAGCTTCTGATAAAGGTCCATTGAATTTAAATCCGAGAACATCCTTCACTCACCATCGATCTTCCTTACTAACTTTGATAACATACTTGACAAGTTTCAAGATGGTTATCTTTAACATCTAACAACTAACTTTAATTTCCGCAATTTATTATATTGCTCTTTATATTTTGCTTTATGCTTTATCATTTCATCATATTTACATTCCGCTATTTTCTCTTTGTCCATTTGGACAGTTTGTTTATGTTTCCGCTATTTTCTTTTTGTCCACTTGGACCATACTTTACTTTTATGCTAAAAACACTAATAATCAACAAAAATCTAAAAAACACATAAGGCTCTCTTTCGGACTATTGGTTACTATCCCGAGCATTTTGGAGATTCGGACTTATGGACTTAGTGCCTCTGGACCCATATTCTGTTGTTACTCTGTGATGTTTCTGTCTGTCTGGCATTGGATTGTTGTCTATTTGTGTATGCAGGTATTTCCTTGAAAGTCCTTGATGGTTAATTCCAAGGCATTGAGATAAGGATTTTACCCAAAAACAGCCGTTACTCTGCCCGATTTCCGTTAGAATTTTAATGTGCTTAATGCAAAGTGGTGCTAAAGATAATAAGTTCATCTGGATCCCCAAGTGATAATGTGTTGGTATTGATAGTCCAAAGGATGGGAAATCTAACTTGACCCATAATGTCAAGTTTTGGCTTCTTCCTCGGTTACACCGTTTCTTTCCTTAGCTTTTATTTTACGCATTAGGATAGCCTCTTCATCTCCTCCCATTCTTAAATTTTCAAAATCTTCTCCCTTTTTACAAAACCTTCTTATGTTTGCAACCTTTTCAAAACTTCTCTTTTAAAAATATCTTTTGCCCTTAGTGGCTTTTCTTCAAAAGTTTAGACACGATTAATTGTTGAAACGAGTGATTATACCCCACGATTTTGAAATTGATTGATATAATGAGATCTTTTCCGCGTGAGAGAGCTAGTGGCATACTCGTTGATTCTATCCGAGTTGGATCCCTTCTTTCATTTGCGATGCAAAGAACTCGTTTGTTCTCATGCTCAAGATCAATGGCTGAGTATTTCTCTCCGACGACGATAAAGTGTTTATTCGTTTTTAAAATGTTTTCCCTTTTAAGCGGAACTACATTAGCTCTGACTTCTCCATTGCACCGAGGAGGTATGTAGGCACAAGGCTTGATGTCTTGCTGAGCTTATTTTAAAAATAAAACAAACCCTTTTTTAGCACAGATATGAGGGCTGCTTAAAACCTTCCCCTTGTATAATCAACACCCGAACCTGAGTTCTCTTTTTTGTTTTAAAAACAAACTTTGGGTTTTACGTTCTTTTCCCTTTTCCTTTGGAAACAATAAAGCGCGGTGGCGATTTCAAACGAAATATTGAGTCGAGTCAATCCTATGGCTTTGATCTCAGATTTTCCCCGCTACAGAAAAATGGCGACTTCACTGGGGACCCAGTTTTAAGTGTGTTAAGCCTATTTTTGTTTATCTTTGTGTTTTTATCTGTATATATTGTTGTGTGCTTTGTTTGTTTATTTTCTTTTTTTTCTTTTTGGTGCTCGATGGTTCCTCTGTGATGAGATAAAGTTCTAACCCAGACTTTGTAGAACCCGATTGGCAGGTACAAAATTCCTTAGAACATACCTTGTGGGATGGGTAGACCCATGGATCCATGCTCGTGACGTCGAACCTTTGAACCTGGATTGTGTGATTTTGTGTGATTTGATGTGATCTTGTGTGCTCTTGATTGTGGTTGATGCATAAACCATGCATTCATGCATTCATAAAAAATGTCCTTCACAAATGGTTTTCAAGGAACTTAGAGACTTTCTTTGTAAACATCACAGGTACCATGGATCAAAAGAAAAGCATCAAGAAGTACACTTTCAGGAATTCAAGTGCGAAAGAGTTGAAAGAGCTAGCAACTTTGGTTCCTAATCTTGACAACTTCAAAAACCGTTATGGGAAATTAATCTCTATCTTGAAGACCAAAGTGGAAAAGGGGATTCTTGAGACTCTTGTGCAGTTTTATGACCCGGTTTATCATTGTTTCACCTTTCCGGATTATCAGCTTATGCCCACTTTGGAGGAGTATTCTTATTGGATTGGTTTGCCAGTTACGAATGATATACCGTTTAGTGGTCTGGAGAAAGAGCCTCAGGTTGATGAGATAGTAGAGCTTCTTCAGTTGAAGATATCAGATGTGAAAGCAAACATGACCAAAAAAGGAGGAATTTGGGGGTTGACTTCTAAGTTCTTGATTGGAAAGGCTTCTATGTTGACTAGTAAAGGAAGTATGATTGCTTTTGAGACATTTTTGGCCTTGCTCATCTATGGTTTGATACTCTTTCCCAACATTGACAACTTTGTCGATGTTAATGCTATTCGGATCTTCATGATTGGGAATCTCGTGCCTACTTTTCTTGGGGATACTTATCATCCCATTCACCATAGAACTGATAAGAAAGGTGGACTTATCAACTGTTGCACTCCTTTGCTCTATAAGTGGTTTATTTCGCACTTACCTCAGACTAAGAATTTCTTAAGCAATCCTGATGGTATCTCATGGTCTCAGAAGATCATGCCTCTTACTAATGGGAATATCCATTGGTATAATCCTGCTTATGACATTGGTGAGATCATTGATAGTTGTGGAGAATTCTCTAATGTACCTCTTCTTGGTATACAAGGAGGAATTACCTACAATCTCCTTCTTGCAAGGCGTCAATTTTGATACCCCATGAAGGAGCGACCTGCTAGTATTCTTGTGTCAGGAATCTTCTATCTTAATCAGGATGGAGATTCGGATATGAGAAATCGGTTTGTGCGTGCTTGGCACCATATCGATAGGAAGAGACATTTGGGAAAGAAGCAATGTGTTGCTTTCAAGGACTATACTGATTGGGTTTGTCATACCCCAAAATTTGCCCATACACTTTTCCTATTCAAATTCAAAATCAAAGTACAAAGCTCGTAGACACACTCTCCTACACAAAGGCTCTAAACTAGGGTTTGTTTCTTTCAAAGGAAAATCACTGAATCAATAGCTTCAGAACATCTCCATATGACAAAAATTGAGAAAGTTATGAATTGATAAAGTTGACCAATTTTAGAGAAAGTGCATAAAGTCGATATTGAGCAATCTTGGATTTTTACTAAATGGGCCTAACTTTTTAAGCTTTAATGTGATCCACAAGACTCCAAATATTATTTCCACAAATTTATATGGTTTATTTGATTTATTATGAATTTTTATTTATTTTAAAAGTAATATAATTCATGTTAATCAAGGGAAAAATCAAAGAAATAATTTAAAGACATGTTCCAATCAATTCCAATTAGCATTTACTCCATATTCCCAATACAGATTTCGTGTGCAAGAAGATTGGAGAGGAAAAGAGCATCTTGGCCAAGTTTAGAAAGTTTAGAATAAGATTTTTCAATCAAATTCAATGGTTGATCCAAAGAGATTTTGGGAAATATTATTAACCTAATTTGTTCTGTTATAAATACCTAAGATACTCAGACGAAAAGGGGGTTGGAAAAACAAGGATTGTAGCCCTAGAGGATTGGTAACAAACTCAAAAATTCTCAAAGGGAAGACAATTCGGTTTTTGAATTAGAGCTTGTTTCAAGGAGTTTTATGGATCCTATCATATCCCCAGGCCCTCCCTGAAGATTTTCCGATCATCATCCATAGCCAAAGCACTCAAAATCGCGAACAGATAAGTCACGTTTTGCCTCCTTCGAACTCAGTTTCGATTCCTTATATTTACTTGTTATCAATGGTTTTTGTTTGCATATTCTGTTTCCTATCAATGTTTAGAGTGTTTTTGGATTTATTAATTTAAGTTTCGCTGCGGAATTAAGAATCCACCATGGCTAGGTCTTTAGAGTTTCTGATTAGGGGTTTTGTATATGAGTAAAATTGGTGAACACTAAGGCCTCTATCATGTTTATGATGCGATTTCGGATTGAACCATGTTTTGTTTTGGGATTTATTTGCTGTGTGTTATGAGTTTTGGTTTTGCAGGAATTGACCATGGATGAGTTTTGTAGCAAAATCGTGTCTGAACTGTAGCAGGAAACCAGAGTCTGAAGGAAGAGGAAGGGTGGCTGGGCGCGAAGCTTTTTACTTTAAATTATGCTTAACGTATTTCCATTATATTCAAAGTGTCATGTATCTAAAACAGATAGCAAACACGGTAGAGATGGCAAGGCGCTTCGCTGTTCACAGTCCAGACAGGGGTTCGAACCCCAGTGGCTACGCGTTATTTTTTACCTACTTTTTAACCAAATCATTGTATCAACAAGCTTGCAAATCCTGTACAGCAAATCTAGACGCCCCATGGTGCAACCTCGTGTCCAAGCCTCAGGATCATTGCAGCATCATATCCAACGCCTCAAAAGTTGGGGGGTGCACTGTAATCCCTCAGAAGCCAGCCACACCGGATAAGAGCTGAGTTTCTTTTACTTTTTATTATATAATTTGTTTTTATTTACATATAGTATTTATTTATGTTTTTTATATATCCTTTAGAAAACCAAAAAATCTCCAAATTTCTTTTTTCTCATAAAAAACATTAAAAAAAAAATATTTATTTTAATAAATTGTTTCTTAATTGTTTAAATCAACTTAATTTGCTTAAATCATTTAATTAATTGTATTTAACTTTTATTCATGAATTAAAAATAAGCATTAGGGTTAGATATTCAATCGAAACTTGATTTTCACCGATTTAATTAATTGGGTTAAAAAACCAATAATTAATTAAATCGATTATTTATTCTATTAACCACGGTTAACTTGTGCCCTAATCAGGGTTTACGAGATCATGCCTACACTGAAAAAATATTTCTTTGTGTATTCTTTTCAGGGCAATTTTCAGATACCTCCCGACTATACGCATCGCCTATTACGAAGCTAAGTTCTAAACCCCTTTTTTATTAATATTATTTACCTTTTTATTTTGTTTTAATTAGGATTTAATTTCCTCGTCAATAGAACTCCTCCTACACTTATATTTTTGTCAATTCTCTGATGATCAGGTTCAGTGCTTAAGGCTCGAGGCAAACCTTTGTCCATCAACCTGCCAATTGAAGCTAAGTATTTAATTTATCTTTTAAAGTCTATTTTGTTTTCCTTTTGATTTTAGGGTTTGCCCTTATATCTCTGAACTGTGCATACATTCACTCCCTCTATTTTTCTGCCTTTGCCATTTTTCAGGGTTTACCTCCGAGGCAACCTCCAACCGCTAACCATGTCAGATCAAATACGAAGCTAAGTATTTTATTATTATTCTATTTATTTATTTTTAATTTCTTTATCCTGTTTTTTTAGGGTTAGCTGTGTTTGCCTCGAACCTGATAATGCACTCACCCTCTTTTGTTTGCCATTTTTTCTTTCTTTCAGGGTTTGTCAAATGCCAAAGCTACGTCATTGGTAACCCTAAACCCTAGTCTTATGTTTTATTTTTTATTATTACTTATGTCAAACCCTATTAAGGGATCCGCTGGTTTCTTTTTCCCCTCTCCCATATTACTGTTGCTTTTTATTATTTGCGTGGCTAGTAATTTAGGGAGTGATAACCTCGAATTAAACCTAGAATGACTAATTACAAGATAAATAACTGAATCGAATCACGTGATTGGTGCACACACGCACGCTTTTGGGTAACCCTCTCTGTTGCCTTGTTGCCTGTTGCCTGTTGCCTTGTTGCCTTGTGTTTTTTGCAGAATAAGCCATGTCCCTCGAATTTGAGGATACCTCAGCCATGCTGCCTCGATAATTAAAGGTCATACGACCCTAAATGATGCTGCCTTCGATACACTAATATGACTTCGACCCTCGGAAGTTGCCTACGGAAAAAGGCTGAGGTATCTTCTGGCTGCCTACGAAAAGGCTTATTCCGATCCTTCCCCTTAGACTACCTGCCCCTCTATGGCATGGGTCAGTCTTTGGGTGAACGATATCTCGATGACCCTTCAACCTCCAAACGAAAGGCTTCCTGCCCTCTTATGGCAAGGATAGACCCTTTCATTCTGAAAGGCTAAAATGAGACCTATCATCTGAGTTTAAGGTAATTGCCCCTAATTGCTTTGCAATGCTCAATTTTCATATTCTTTCTCACAATTCTTCAAAAGCTGGCTACGCTCATTCACGAGCTAAAGTCCACTCTTTTTCTTTCATCTATTTTTTCTAAAAACAAATGAGCAAGCGAAGCAATTAAGAGCCCATGGAAAACCATGGATGCAAAGGGTGCCTTACACCTTCCCTTTGCATAAATTACCCCCCGAACTTAGATTTCTTTAAAAAAGGTTTTTTTCTGTTTCTTTTTGCCTTTCTGATTTAGTTTGGATAAAATAAAAGTCGGTGGCGACTCATGCTTAACCGCGACATTTCGATCGATAAAAAGTCAGTTCACCGTATTACAGAACTGGCGACTCTGCTGGGGATTAAATTCGATAAAAGAGGGATTACCTTAAAATTTTAGGATTCACTTAAATGTTTTCTATTGCTTGCTTTGTTTGTTTTATTTTTCAGGGGCGTTTTGGGAATTAAATGAAGGACGAATCCTATACCCGGATTCAAGAACACTTAAGATTAGGAGTGGCATAGTCATGGCGACCTCTTTCACATATGTGGGAGATGAGTCAATATGAAGTTCACACTTGAGTTAGGATTCCATAGCATATGCACACCTTTCTCAAATGAGGGGGGTCTATGTATGTGTCTATGGGTGCGCCGGAGCTCAAGGACCTTTAGTTACCCTTAACCCATCCTGGCCTTTAGGAACGTAGCGGGGGGACTACTCTTGACAAATGTTAAGAACTAGTCGCTACCCGATGCTACAATTCAGATAAGTTCTTTCTCAAAGTATCATTGCATGGTGCGAATGCATCATGTCCGAGGGTGCTTTAGAAGGGCTGACAATTCTGGATAACTTGTAGAACCCGTTGCTGAAATCTCCTTATCCATAGAAATACCCTTGGGAAGGACACCTGATCAGACTCCACGCAAGCCTTAAGCCAAAAATTATGTGACTTGTGTGACTTGTTTGTGTTTACTACTAACCTTCATTTCCTCGCAGGTTTTGTTGAAAGGATTTGTTTGTCCTTACCATCTCGCACCAAGTCTAACGAACTGCATTCGCATAACATCATGACATCATAAGCATAACATGATTTAACTAACCCTTTCAAGGATCTTAGGGATTTAGGGCGCACAATTCCAGGTACTCTTATCAAGGACTAAAGTCCTATCAAGGGGCAAGAGGATTTATTTTCCTCTGGCCACATACCTTCCAGTTCAGAGACACTGTACCTATCAAGGGGCAAGAGGATTTATTTTCCTCTAGCCATGTACCTTCAAATTCGGAAGTTCCCGAATCAGAGGCTATGACCCACTGGATATGGTGTGCTTGATTCCCCTAAAAGAACATCCAGAAATCAGAGTTCTTCAAACGAAGAAGCGACCAAATCATTTTTGACGTCGCTAACTAAATTCCTAAAGATCCTTGAAAACATTGCATTTGCATCCATAACATCGCATAATAGGTTTCTTACGATAGGTCTCTCATCCCTCGCTGTTTATTTCAGCACCATGGATCTTGAACAATCTGTCAAAAATCTCCAAGCTCAGAACGCTGAATTTCAAACCTTGATCCTAAACTTGTCCAAGGGGCAAGAAGAATTGAATGCATTTCTGATCGAGAAGGAGAAGAATCAACATAAGCATCCAAGTGGTCAAGATAATCAGAGATCCAAACCTGAGCGAGCATTCACTCTGTTACCCATACCGCTGTCTCAAGTTCTCCAACAACTGCTCAATCAGAATTTGATAACTCTACTACCTCCACATTCATTTCCTACCAACCCCACTCCTGGGTATAAGTACCATGCGAGCTGTGCTTATCATTCGAATAGTCCTGGTCATGACACAAAGGATTGTTGGCAGTTGAAGCACAATATTCAAGACTTAATCGGTGAAAAGATTATTGACTTCAATTCACCTGAGGAACTCCACTTGACTAATGCTGAGAACAATCGGAAAGGTCGCAATGAACACAACCAATCTGTGGGGACAATTTTGATCTCTACACCAGTTCCACAACAAAGACACAAGTCAGATGCACCTAGGCGTCAGTTCACGAAGATCAACATGTCACTGGCTCAGGCATTACAACATCTACTGAAAGCAAACTTGATTATTGTGAGGGATCCTCTTGTGAAACCAAACACTTATGCTACGGTCTATAAACCCAATGTGAGGTGCGCATATCATTCAAATAGCCCTGGACACAATACGAATGATTGTTGGTCATTGAAGAACAAGATCCAAGATATGATCGATACTGGTGAAATTGAATTCCCTCATCCCAAGACTCCTGTAGTGATCACTACTCCCAGACATAATCATGACAAGACTGATTAATGTCTAAAGTGGATGAACTTTTAATCATTAGCTTTACTTTCATTTGCAACTTCTATTCTGTTTGTTTAAACATTCGAATTATGATAGACATTATATATTTTAATAATCATCATCAGTGCATTGCATATGTTTGTCTTGAATTAATTATTTCGCTATCACTCATCTAAATTGCATCTTTACTTTGCATATGTTTTATGATACTCAACTCCTGCTAAAGCTGTATACCTTTTGAGGGAGGAGGACGAAAACGATACCGCGACCTCATACAATATGCTTTTGAACGGACTATGTTGACGATGTACAGGCATTGTTTCAATTCCTAAACAGTGGAGATATAAGGATGTTAATCCCTCGTCAACCCCTTTGAGCCTAAGAAGTAGAAGTTTCTTTCTTGTACTACTTAAAATCCTTGATCATAACCTGGGGCAGGGTAGTTCTCAGTTTAATTTGGTTGTGCATTCTATTTTAAGAGAATCATTCAGTACACCTTTCAACAAAGGTTTCAATCACAAGCATTCATCCGCACACATCAAAGAAGTGTTGGAGATGTAAATCAAAAGGCAATGACGGTTCATCAATCATCAAACAAGGCAGTCAATATCTTTCAAAAAAAATGGAAAAAACATATATACAAAGAAAAGCCTGCTAAGTCAAAAATCAAAAAGAAGACTTAGGCAAAAATCAAGGCGTCCCGCTGACTGTAAGCTCCAAAGAGACAGTTCAGGCAAAAGTTAGGGATATCAAGAAGATGAAAAAAAGAAGTCAATAAATTCTTGAACAACTCAAAGTTGCGACTATCACAAGGAAGAAGTGACTGCCATCTCAAAAGTTCTCTCTACTTATGAACAATCATCATTATCAAAGGTGCAAATCCAAAAGTCTCTTGGAACCTGAATGCATAAGTTGAATTAACTGAGCTTAGGACTGAAGAACATCACGAAGAAGGGGATGGGTATAAATAAACTTTGAGCCATTATCCTTCGTTTCTTAAACCGTGAACCAAGCCACGTTACAACCCTTGAAAGTCCTAATTGAAGCATGATTAGTTCAAAAACATATTGTCACCAAAAGGGTATCCTGACTCTTTAAGGTTTACAAAAATGTTGAGTTGATATTTCATTACATCACGTTGTTACAAATATCATGCTTTTACAAATATCACGCTTTTACATCTCTTGTTTTAATGTGTTTCCAAAAACTCAAGACAAACGTATGCATTGCATCTCATGAATACATTATTAAACATATTCTGCTACATAATTTCAAATGTTAGCAACAGAAAGAATTTGCACAGGGTACAACTAACGATTGAAAGTTATCCCGACAGACAAAATTACTCCAAGGAAGCCATGTCTCTTACGTATACAAGGGGCATAACATGTTTCGTCCAATCAATCTGGGGCAATCAAGTCAAGATTCTGAGAATCTCTCATGGATGCTCGAACAATCAGGGGCATGCATCCAAGCATATCTAAAGCTACTCCCCAATCAACGTGAGACATTGTCATGAGCCTATGATTACTGGGGGCATATCGCCCAAAGTAAACATCTCATAAAGTCCTCGCGAGGCGAATCTTTCCAAATTTCCTGCTAACTGGGGCAAATCTATGCAAGTCCAAATTCAACATCTTGATCAATACTCAGTGGCGTGTCCTGAATCAAGTAGTAAGTTACTATGATACTGGGGGCAACTTTCCAGACACCCACATCTCCCCAGAAAGCCACGTTCGTAAGATCATATCCCCACAGAGCAATTCTCAAGAAGATATCTTCAAACATACTCGTCTCAACAAAGACATGACTCCCCAACAGAGTTTACATCTTCCGCATTACCGGTCATCCAATATGTTGCTCTTCTACAACATGGCTTATCTCCAAAATCAGGGTACATCAAACTACTAATCATCCCCAAGCAGAAACCATAAATCACCAGCTGAGCATCTTCAAGACAAGATCCGACAATAAAATCACAAGGATATAGAGATTTATTTTCTCAATCAGGACAACATAAATCATATTCGCATATCATATGTCATAAACATATTCATACATTGCATACATCACTTCATGCAAGTTTCTCATTTATTTTGAGAATCCCATCTTATTCATTACATGCATCATGACATTGCATACTTTGTTTTCAGGTTCCGCCTCGACAATCATTCCTCTCAGATATAATCGAGCTGGAGATTCATTCTGACAAGCCTTTTTACATTCCAAAACTTCGTCAAATAACTCATCAACCCTAACAAACAAACATTCTCTATCAGATATGGTCTAATATATGACCCGTTCCGGTATTCTTAATCAGATATGGTCTAATATATGACCCGTTCCGGTATTCTTAATCAGATATGGTCTAATATATGACCCGTTCCGGTATTCTTAATCAGATATGGTCTAATTTTGACCCGTTCCGGTATTCTTAATCAGATATGGTCTAATATATGACCCGTTCCGGTATTCTTAATCAGATATGGTCTAATATACGACCCGTTCCGGTATTTTTAGTCAGATATGGTCTAAATGTATGACTCGTTCTGGCATTATCCATCAGATATGGTCTAATATACGACCCGTTCCGGTATTCTTAATCAGATATGGTCTAATATACGACCCGTTCCGGTATTTTTAGTCAGATATGGTCTAAATGTATGACTCGTTCTGGCATTATCCATCAGATATGGTCTAATATACGACCCGTTTCGGTATTTTTAGTCAGATATGGTCTAAATGTATGACTCGTTCTGGCATTATCCATCAGATATGGTTTAATGTATGACTCGTTCTGGTATTCACCCTCAGATATGGTCTAATGCACGACTCGTTCTGCTATTTCTCTTCAGATATGGTCTAATGCACGACTCGTTCTGCTATTTCTCTTCAGATATGGTCTAATGCACGACTCGTTCTGCTATTTCTCTTCAGACATGGTCTAATGCATAGCTCGTTTTGCTATTTCTCTTCAGACATGGTCTAATGCATAGCTCGTTTTGCTATTTCTCTTCAGATATGGTCCAATGTATGACTCATTCTGACATTCCTCTACAGATATGGTCTAAATATATGACCCGTTTCTCTCATCACGAACAACGCTAACACGATCAATCTCTAACAAATACTTCTCAAACACTCCAAACCGAATCTAATGCATGATTTGCTGGATGGCATCTTCAAGCCCATCTCCGACAAAAGTCCCTACATCAGCTAGGGCAAATTTCTTGGTATTCTAGTGTTCAATCATCTTCCACCTTCAGATACCGACTGACATACAAACCACTCTACATCTTCAGGTTTAAGATAATTGAACAGGGGCAGCTGTCATACCCCAAAATTTGCCCATACACTTTTCCTATTCAAATTCAAAATCAAAGTACAAAGCTCGTAGACACACTCTCCTACACAAAGGCTCTAAACTAGGGTTTGTTTCTTTCAAAGGAAAATCACTGAATCAATAGCTTCAGAACATCTCCATATGACAAAAATTGAGAAAGTTATGAATTGATAAAGTTGACCAATTTTAGAGAAAGTGCATAAAGTCGATATTGAGCAATCTTGGATTTTTACTAAATGGGCCTAACTTTTTAAGCTTTAATGTGATCCACAAGACTCCAAATATTATTTCCACAAATTTATATGGTTTATTTGATTTATTATGAATTTTTATTTATTTTAAAAGTAATATAATTCATGTTAATCAAGGGAAAAATCAAAGAAATAATTTAAAGACATGTTCCAATCAATTCCAATTAGCATTTACTCCATATTCCCAATACAGATTTCGTGTGCAAGAAGATTGGAGAGGAAAAGAGCATCTTGGCCAAGTTTAGAAAGTTTAGAATAAGATTTTTCAATCAAATTCAATGGTTGATCCAAAGAGATTTTGGGAAATATTATTAACCTAATTTGTTCTGTTATAAATACCTAAGATACTCAGACGAAAAGGGGGTTGGAAAAACAAGGATTGTAGCCCTAGAGGATTGGTAACAAACTCAAAAATTCTCAAAGGGAAGACAATTCGGTTTTTGAATTAGAGCTTGTTTCAAGGAGTTTTATGGATCCTATCATATCCCCAGGCCCTCCCTGAAGATTTTCCGATCATCATCCATAGCCAAAGCACTCAAAATCGCGAACAGATAAGTCACGTTTTGCCTCCTTCGAACTCAGTTTCGATTCCTTATATTTACTTGTTATCAATGGTTTTTGTTTGCATATTCTGTTTCCTATCAATGTTTAGAGTGTTTTTGGATTTATTAATTTAAGTTTCGCTGCGGAATTAAGAATCCACCATGGCTAGGTCTTTAGAGTTTCTGATTAGGGGTTTTGTATATGAGTAAAATTGGTGAACACTAAGGCCTCTATCATGTTTATGATGCGATTTCGGATTGAACCATGTTTTGTTTTGGGATTTATTTGCTGTGTGTTATGAGTTTTGGTTTTGCAGGAATTGACCATGGATGAGTTTTGTAGCAAAATCGTGTCTGAACTGTAGCAGGAAACCAGAGTCTGAAGGAAGAGGAAGGGTGGCTGGGCGCGAAGCTTTTTACTTTAAATTATGCTTAACGTATTTCCATTATATTCAAAGTGTCATGTATCTAAAACAGATAGCAAACACGGTAGAGATGGCAAGGCGCTTCGCTGTTCACAGTCCAGACAGGGGTTCGAACCCCAGTGGCTACGCGTTATTTTTTACCTACTTTTTAACCAAATCATTGTATCAACAAGCTTGAAAATCCTGTACAGCAAATCTAGACGCCCCATGGTGCAACCTCGTGTCCAAGCCTCAGGATCATTGCAGCATCATATCCAACGCCTCAAAAGTTGGGGGGTGCACTGTAATCCCTCAGAAGCCAGCCACACCGGATAAGAGCTGAGTTTCTTTTACTTTTTATTATATAATTTGTTTTTATTTACATATAGTATTTATTTATGTTTTTTATATATCCTTTAGAAAACCAAAAAATCTCCAAATTTCTTTTTTCTCATAAAAAACATTAAAAAAAAAATATTTATTTTAATAAATTGTTTCTTAATTGTTTAAATCAACTTAATTTGCTTAAATCATTTAATTAATTGTATTTAACTTTTATTCATGAATTAAAAATAAGCATTAGGGTTAGATATTCAATCGAAACTTGATTTTCACCGATTTAATTAATTGGGTTAAAAAACCAATAATTAATTAAATCGATTATTTATTCTATTAACCACGGTTAACTTGTGCCCTAATCAGGGTTTACGAGATCATGCCTACACTGAAAAAATATTTCTTTGTGTATTCTTTTCAGGGCAATTTTCAGATACCTCCCGACTATACGCATCGCCTATTACGAAGCTAAGTTCTAAACCCCTTTTTTATTAATATTATTTACCTTTTTATTTTGTTTTAATTAGGATTTAATTTCCTCGTCAATAGAACTCCTCCTACACTTATATTTTTGTCAATTCTCTGATGATCAGGTTCAGTGCTTAAGGCTCGAGGCAAACCTTTGTCCATCAACCTGCCAATTGAAGCTAAGTATTTAATTTATCTTTTAAAGTCTATTTTGTTTTCCTTTTGATTTTAGGGTTTGCCCTTATATCTCTGAACTGTGCATACATTCACTCCCTCTATTTTTCTGCCTTTGCCATTTTTCAGGGTTTACCTCCGAGGCAACCTCCAACCGCTAACCATGTCAGATCAAATACGAAGCTAAGTATTTTATTATTATTCTATTTATTTATTTTTAATTTCTTTATCCTGTTTTTTTAGGGTTAGCTGTGTTTGCCTCGAACCTGATAATGCACTCACCCTCTTTTGTTTGCCATTTTTTCTTTCTTTCAGGGTTTGTCAAATGCCAAAGCTACGTCATTGGTAACCCTAAACCCTAGTCTTATGTTTTATTTTTTATTATTACTTATGTCAAACCCTATTAAGGGATCCGCTGGTTTCTTTTTCCCCTCTCCCATATTACTGTTGCTTTTTATTATTTGCGTGGCTAGTAATTTAGGGAGTGATAACCTCGAATTAAACCTAGAATGACTAATTACAAGATAAATAACTGAATCGAATCACGTGATTGGTGCACACACGCACGCTTTTGGGTAACCCTCTCTGTTGCCTTGTTGCCTGTTGCCTGTTGCCTTGTTGCCTTGTGTTTTTTGCAGAATAAGCCATGTCCCTCGAATTTGAGGATACCTCAGCCATGCTGCCTCGATAATTAAAGGTCATACGACCCTAAATGATGCTGCCTTCGATACACTAATATGACTTCGACCCTCGGAAGTTGCCTACGGAAAAAGGCTGAGGTATCTTCTGGCTGCCTACGAAAAGGCTTATTCCGATCCTTCCCCTTAGACTACCTGCCCCTCTATGGCATGGGTCAGTCTTTGGGTGAACGATATCTCGATGACCCTTCAACCTCCAAACGAAAGGCTTCCTGCCCTCTTATGGCAAGGATAGACCCTTTCATTCTGAAAGGCTAAAATGAGACCTATCATCTGAGTTTAAGGTAATTGCCCCTAATTGCTTTGCAATGCTCAATTTTCATATTCTTTCTCACAATTCTTCAAAAGCTGGCTACGCTCATTCACGAGCTAAAGTCCACTCTTTTTCTTTCATCTATTTTTTCTAAAAACAAATGAGCAAGCGAAGCAATTAAGAGCCCATGGAAAACCATGGATGCAAAGGGTGCCTTACACCTTCCCTTTGCATAAATTACCCCCCGAACTTAGATTTCTTTAAAAAAGGTTTTTTTCTGTTTCTTTTTGCCTTTCTGATTTAGTTTGGATAAAATAAAAGTCGGTGGCGACTCATGCTTAACCGCGACATTTCGATCGATAAAAAGTCAGTTCACCGTATTACAGGGTTCAAGCTAGAGCTCGCGCTTTTTAGATGCCTTACTTACTCGAGGAGCCTTCTCTACTCATTACTCCACCATTGTCTTTCATTATTCCCATCGAGAGTAGTGAAGAGCGCCTAGAGCTCGTGGCTAAGTTGAGATCGGAAAGAGATGCTTGGGAGAAGAAGTTTCATGCTTCGGAAATTGAGAATAAAGAGTTGAAGATACATTTGAAGGAAAAGGATGAAATGCTTTATATCCAAGATGGTTGGTTGTTGGAAAAGGATGATCAGATCCATCGTCAGGAAGAGCTACTTCAACAACATGGTGAAAAGAGGAAGAGACAACAAGAGGATTTATTTTCCTCTGGTAGTCATGAAGATTCAGTTGCATGGAAGGAAGTTGCTGATAAGCTGATGGTCGAGAAGACTCATTTGAAAGCCTATTATGAAGATGAATTGGAGAAGCTCCATAGGAAGCTGCAGAGAGGAGTTGGATCTTCGTCAGAAGCGTTCCCTTCTAGTTTTTAGTTTTTCCGTTGTTTTGTAATTTTGGATCTTTGAATCCTTTTGTAAGCTTTTCCATTACTAATGAAAGAATGTTGCTATGTTTTATGTTGTTTTTGCTAATGTTTACAATTAATGTCTTAAAGTTCCTTGAAAACCAATAAAAATCATTTGTATTGCATTTCATGCATCATTCCGCATTTTGGTCTTGCTTCCGAGAATATTCCCGAGGTCTTATTCAGTGTTCTTCATACAGAATCAAGCTGTCTCACCGGTATAACACTCGAGCTAACTGCAAGAAGAAGATGGGAGGTCTTGAACAAGAGAACCGTGAACTACGTGAAGAGGTTGTTACTTTGAGATCTGGTGTGGAGCGTCTCACTGCTCTAGTTGAGACATTGATGGCTACTCAGAATCAGAATCAGAATCAGGTTCCTCCTCCCAATGCCCAAGCTCATGGTCAAGCTACTGTGATTTCTGAAATTACTGCTACAACAATTCCTGCTGTCCCTGTTGGTGCTACTTAACAACGTATGCCTAATGGATATTCCTGGGGTATGCCTGAAGGTTATCTATCTGTTCCTGAGATGACTCGTCCTTTGACTCCCATTATGGTCAATACGTCTCCTATTGTTCATACTGGTCCTTTTGTCCCAGAGCCTATTTATGATGCTGCGCCAAGTGAAGGTTTGGGTATCCATGACAGAATGGATGGTTTCCAAGATCAGTTTGAAGAACTGCAAAAAGAGATGAAAGACTTGCGTGGGAAAGAACTGTTTGGAAAGAATGTGCATGATCTCTGCCTCGTTCCCAATGTGAAAGTACCTGCTAAGTTCAAGTTGCCTAAATTCGAGAAGTATAAGGGAAATTCCTATCCTCAGGCACATTTGGTGATGTATGTAAGGAAGATGTCCACTCACACCGATGATCAACGTCTGTTGATCCATTATTTCCAAGATAGTTTGACTGGAGCTGCTTCAAAGTGGTATATGGGCCTTGATAGCACCCATATTCGCACTTTTAATGACTTAGCTGAGGCATTTGCGAAGCAATATAAGTATAATGTGGACATGGATCCTGATCGAGATCAACTGCGAGCTATGATGCAAAAAGAAAAAGAATCCTTCAAGGAATATGCTCAGAAATGGCGTGAGGTTGCCGCCCAAGTGATTCCTCCGATGGAAGAAAAAGAGATGACTAAGATTTTGCTGAAAACTCTTGGCCCGTTTTATTTTGAGAAAATGATTGCGAGTGCTCCTGTAGACTTCACTGAAATGGTGGGTATGGGTGTTAGACTGGAAGAAGCTATGCGAGAAGGTTGTCTGGTTCAGAATGACAATCTGTCTGGTGGTGCGAAGAAGTATGGTTCTTCTTTCCATAAGAAGAAGGAATCAGATGCTAATGCTGTTTCTCATGGAAGGAATAGTCGATCCAGAAATCAACCTCAACAAGTGGCATCAGTGACTCCTGTTGTGAATTCAGTGCCTGTAGCTCCTGTTAATCAACAACCAGCGAGGCGGAATCCGTATCCTCGAATTAATTTTGATCCAATCCCCATGACATACACTGAATTGTATCCTGCTCTAATTCATAAGAAGTTGGTTCAACCAAGGTCACCACCTCCTGTTCCAGAGAAACTCCCCTGATGGTATAAGGCTGATGCCAATTGTGCTTTTCATCAGAATGCTCCTCGGCATGATTTAGAGAATTGCTGGCCTCTAAAGAATGAAGTTCAGAGACTGGTCCGTTCTAGTATGCTTTCCTTCCGTGATATTGGCCCAAATATGCAGAGTAATCCATTGCCGACCCATGAAGCGTCTGCTGTGAACATGGTGCATGGATGCCCTGAAAAGTATAAGATTTATCGTGTGGAACACATCAGAGGATCATTGGTAGATATGCATGCCACTCTGTGTGAATATAGTCATTATGAGCATAATCATGCTGCTTGTAGGATTTGTTCAGTCAATCCTCGAGGATGTTACATCGTGAGAAGAGACTTACAAGAGATGATAGATCAATGGCTCATTGAGATTCTGAGGGACATAGATGAAAATAATGTCAATGTGATCGAGCCGTGCTTTGAAATTTCGGAACGTGTGGAAATTGGTTATTATGGAAAAGCTGCTGTAGAACCTCTTGTGATATGTCTGCCTGGATCTGTGCCTTATAGCTCTGATAAAGCTATACCCTACAGATACAATGCCACCATGCTGGAAGCTGGAAAAGAAGTCGAGATTAAGCCTCTGTCTTCTGTTGAGAATATAGCAGATGTTAGTAGAGTGACTAGAAGTGGGCGAGTTTTTACTCAACCCCAAGCAGTTGTGGATGTCCAGAAAAATCCTACTCAAGTGCCTGTGAATGATGCGACAAAAGTTAATGATGGGTCGTCTTCAAGAAAGGAAATGGATGAAATTTTGAAGCTTATCAAGATGAGTGATTATAAGATCGTGGATCAGTTGCATCGCACTCCGTATAAGATCTCTATAATGGAACTGCTGACGAGTTCTCCTGCTCATAGGGATTCTTTGATGAAGATAGTTGATCAAGCCTTCATGGATCATGATGTGACGTCGGATCAGTTTAATGGGGTTGTGAGTAATATCACTCCGTGTAACAATTTGAGTTTCAGTGATGAAGATTTGCCTAAGGAAGGGAGAAATCATAATTTGGCTTTGCACATCTCTGTCAGTTGCAAGGAGGACTCGATGTCTAATGTATTGATCGATACTGGATCATCGCTGAATGTCATGCCAAAATCCACTCTTGCTAAGCTGTCTTATGGTGGTACACCAATGAGATTTAGCAATGTGGTTGTGAAAGCTTTTGATGGATCAAAGAAATCAGTGGTCGGAGAGGTTGATTTGCCTGTTAGTATTGGACCGTTTGTCTTCAAGATTACTTTTCAAGTGATGGATATCTTTCCTGCATACAACTGCTTATTGGGACGCCCATGGATCCATGAAGCTGGGGCAGTTACTTTGACTCTTCACCAGAAGTTGAAATTTGTGAAAAATGGAAAGATGGTTGTTGTGAATGGAGAACAAGCGTTGCTGATTAGTCATCTCTTTTCATTTCGTGCCATAGAAGCTGATGAAGTGGTCATTGGAACTGCATTCCAAGCCCTGTCTGTTAACGAAGAATTCAAAAAGGATGAAGCTTCCATTGCCTCCTTCAAAGATGCTCAGCTGGTGGTTCAGAATGGACATTCAGGAGTATGGGGACAAGTGGTGAGTCTGCAAGAGAACAAGAATAGAGCTGGTTTGGGATTTTCTGCCTCAGGCAAGTTTGTGATGAAGCCTGAGTCTGCTTTTCGTCCTTATCAGGAGATATTCCATAGTGCTGGGTTCCTACATCCAACTCCTCCAGAAGTGGACGCTATCATTGAAGATGAACCAGAGCCAGAAGTGCCAAACTTTGTGACCCATGGGGAGATGATCAAGAATTGGATCATCATTGATGTTCCTGATTGTACTCATGCTTCAAAGTAATTTGCTTTTATGTTTTTCAAAATCCTTTCATTCTGCCCAAGATGAAAGTGAAGTTGTTGGGGCTTTTTTCTGTTTGTTTTAAACATTAAAATCATCAATAAAAGTCATTTTGTTTCTGCATATATGTGCTTTTTACCTTTTCGCTTTTTTTGGAAAGTGGTAACACAAAAAACCTTAAAAAATATGTTTTCATTTGCCATAATCTGCACGATTACATGTTTGCATATATCTTTCCTTTTTCCTGAAATAATAATCACTTGTGCAGATTAATCAATAAAACCGTTGAAAGTAATGACCCTGCACCCTCTCCTAACTTCGAGTGTCCTGTGTATGAGGCGGAAGAAGAGAGTGATGAATGTATTCCTGATGAGATTTCCCGACTGCTTGAGCACGAGGAAGACTCCATTCAGCCGTATAAAGAGCCATTAGAAGTCATCAACTTGGGTTCTGAAGAGGATAAAAAGGAAGTCAAGATTGGGGCACTGCTTGGTCAAGATGTTAAGAAGTGGATTGTAGAGCTTCTTAAAGAGTATGTTGACATTTTTGCGTGGTCCTACCAAGACATGCCTGGGTTGGACACAGATATTATGGAGCAACGTTTGCCATTGAAACCAGAATGTCCTCCTGTCAAGCAAAAGCTAAGAAGAAGTCATCCCGATATGGCAGAGAAGATTAAGAATGAGGTCTTGAAGCAGATTGACGCAGGTTTCCTTGTCACTTCTGTATACCCTCAATGGATTGCCAATATCGTGCCTGTGCCAAAGAAAGACGGAAAAGTTCGCATGTGCGTTGATTATAGAGATTTGAATAAAGCCAGTCCGAAAGATAATTTTCCTCTACCTCACATTGATATGTTGGTAGATAGCACGACAAAGTTTGAGGTTTTCTCCTTCATGGATGGTTTTTCAGGATACAACCAGATTAAGATGGGACCTGAAGACATGGAAAATACAACCTTTATTACTCCATGGGGGACATTCTGCTACAAAGTAATGCCTTTTGGGTTGAAGAATGCTGGCGCGACATATCAGAGGGCCATGACCACTTTTTTCCATGATATGATGCACAAAGAAATTGAGGTTTATGTGGATGACATGATTGCCAAGTCTCAGTCAGAGGAGGGGCACATGGAGGATCTTTTAAAGTTTTTTCAGCGTTTTAGAAAGTATCGTCTCCGCTTAAATCCAAACAAATGCACTTTTGGTGTCCGTTCTGGAAAATTATTGGGTTTCATTGTCAGTCAGAAAGGAATTGAGGTGGATCCTGATAAGTCAAAGCAATTCAGGAAATGCCAGCACCAAAGACTGAGAAACAAGTGAGAAGTTTCCTCGGACGTTTGAATTATATCTCCAGGTTCATTTCCAATATGACTGCTACCTGTGAGCCAATCTTCAAGCTGTTAAAGAAAAATCAGGGATGTGTGTGGAATGAAGATTGTCAGAAAGCTTTTGACAACATCAAAAAATATCTGCTTGAACCCCCCATTTTGCTCCCTCCAACTGAGGGAAGACCTCTGATTATGTATCTCACAGTGCTTGAGAATTCAATGGGATGTGAATTGGGACAACATGACGAGTGTGGACGAAAAGAGTATGCAGTATATGTTAAACCACACCACCCTATTGATTTCCAAAATGGATCCAGTTAAGTACATATTTGAAAAACCTGCGTTGACCGGAAGGATTGCTCGCTGGCAAATGCTGCTATCTGAATATGATATTGAATACCGAGCTCAAAAAGCTGTGAAAGGAAGTGTGTTGGCAGAGTATCTTGCTCACCAACCAATTGATGACCGTCAATCTATCAGAATGGACTTCCCGAATGAAGATATAATGTATTTGAGAGCTCAAGATTGCGATGAGCCGTTGCCAGAAGAAGGACCAGATCCTGGATCCAAATGGTGTTTAATTTTTGATGGAGCTTCTAATGTTCATGCCCATGGCATTGGTGCTGTTATTATCACCCCGCAAGGTTCACATGTTCCTTTCACTGCAAGGATATGTTTTGATTGTACAAATAATATTGCTGAATATGAAGCTTGCATCATCGGACTTGAAGAAGCCATTAATCTAAGGATTAAGATCCTTGATGTTTATGGAGATTCTGCGCTTGTGATTAATCAGATTAAAGGAGAATGGGAAACTCGTCATCCTGGTTTAATCCCTTACAAAGATTACGCCAGAAGGCTATTGACATTCCTCAACAAAGTTGAATTCCACCACATCTCTCGAGATGAGAATCAGATGGCTGATGCTTTAGCCACATTGTCTTCCATGTACAAAGTGAATTTCCATAATGAGGAGCCTCAGATTACAATCAGGCATCTTGATAGACCTACTCATGTATTTGCAGTTGAGGAATCAGCAGATGAGAAGCCTTGGTATTTCGATATTAAGCATTTTCTTCAAACCCAAGAGTACCCACTTGGGGCATCAAATAAGGATAAGAAAACTTTGAGGAGATTGGCTGGCAGTTTCTTCATCAATGCGGATGTTTTGTATAAGAGAAATTATGACATGGTTCTGCTCAGATGCGTGGATAGACACAAAGCAGACATGTTGATGCGTGAAATTCATGAAGGTTCTTTTGGTACTCATGCCAATGGACTTTCGATGGCTAAAAGGATGCTTAGAGCAGGTTACTATTGGCTGACAATGGAATCTGATTGCTACAAGTTTGTAAAGAAGTGTCACAAGTGTCAAGTGTATGCTGACAAGATTCATGTGCCTCCGACACTTCTCAATGTTATTTCGTCTCCATGGCCTTTCTCTATGTGGTGTATTGATATGATTGGCATGATTGAACCCAAGGCTTCGAATGGACATCGGTTCATCCTGGTAGCAATCGATTATTTTACCAAGTGGGTAGAAGCTGCTTCATATGCTAATGTGACAAAGCAAGTTGTGGTTAGATTTATCAAGAACAACATCATTTGCAGATATGGTGTACCGAGCAAGATCATCATTGATAATGGCTCGAATCTGAATAATAGCATGATGAAAGAACTTTGTGAAAGCTTTAAGATTGAACATCACAACTCTTCGCCTTATAGGCCAAAGATGAATGGAGCTGTTGAAGCAGCAAATAAGAATATTAAGAAGATTGTGCAAAAGATGGTTGTTACGTACAAGGACTGGCATGAGATGCTCCCATTTGCTTTGCATGGGTATCGTACATCTGTTCGTACTTCAACCGGGGCAACCCCCTTTTCTTTGGTTTATGGTATGGAAACAGTGCTCCCCGTTGAGGTTGAGATTCCATCATTGAGAGTTCTAATGGAAACCAAGTTATCTGAGGCTGAATGGTGTCAGAGCAGGTTTGATCAATTGAATTTGATAGAAGAAAAGAGAATGACGGCTTTATGCCATGGTCAGTTGTACCAGAAAAGAATGAAGAAAGCTTTCGATAAGAAGGTCCGACCTCGTGTATTCAAAGAAGGCGACCTCGTGCTCAAAAGGATCTTATCTTTCACCTCCGATTCAAGGGGCAAGTGGACTCCTAATTTTGAAGGACCATATGTTGTTAAGAAAGCCTTCTCTGGCGGTGCATTAATTCTTGCAACTATGGATGGAGAAGAGCTCCCACATCCCGTGAATGCTGATGTAGTCAAGAAATACTTCGCCTAAAAAATAATAAAAGAACAGCTCGCTAAGTTGAAAACCCGAAAGGGAGGCTTAGGCAAAAAAAGAGCGTCTCGGTGGATTGAAAACCCGAAAGGGCGGTCCAGGCAAAAATTAGAGACATAAACAGAATAAAGTGCCGGGTGGATTGAAAACCCAAAAGGGCGGTCTAGGCAAAAGTTAGGGATTCATGGCAAGTAACTACATCAGACAAGACTTGATCATCAGCAGTCATCTGTTTATCATGAGAAGTTCAACACATTTCAACAGAAGCCTTTGCTCAGGAATTCCAAGTTGAGAGAGAGGATGGGGTCATTACATTTCAATGTACCTTTTCCACAAAATTACCACTTTCCAAACTTTGTAATCATCCATGGGGTCTCGCCTTTTGCAGGCTACCATTCCATTAATAAAGTTTGAGCCTTTACCCTTTATTGGCAATCTTATTTCTTTCATATCTCTCAAAATGTCATTTATTATTGATAGTACTTTTTAAAACAAAGAGAAAATTGATTTCAACAAAATCTTTTTGAAAAATATAAAAGAAGTTTTGTTTTGATTCATGAGTGCATTACAAGGAATGGATATGTTGATGTATTCAGGTGCAAAAGAGTAAGAATGTATTCCAGATGGTGTACCTTTGGCCTGGTTCAAATGTGATGTAGAACTCAGCTATTTGGTTCTCTCAGCTCTAATGTTTCCTCAGTATTGAGTAGCATTTATTCTGAAGCCATCAAGAGTTTGATATAGCAATTTTCAATCCTGGTTGTGGATGATATCTCGAGTGTTCAGCTCGAGACATGCTTGATTATGTACTCTATCTCTTGAGTTAATCCTTGTGCTAAGTTTTGGCAGCATATGCATCATTAACATGCATCAAAAACAGTCATGCATTCATATTTGCTATCATGAAGTTTACCGTCAATCGGATTCCTCTTCCATTTAGAGTGTCTTTAGGCAGAAAATACTCATTTTCCTTGAAATCACCACTGAATTTGTTTCTATGTGGATAATATGTTTCAGTTATTTTGTTCAGATGCTTACGAACAGAAATCTAGTGAGTTATTCCCTCACTTGATCTGGTCTTATTTGGCAGTTTCTTTCCATTTGGCCATGGATTGAATTTTGGTCGCTGGATGATGAATGTTGAGATTGTGCATTTGTGTTTGCACCCTCAACCCTTAAAGCAAAGTATTATTGATTGTTCTCCATCGTTAGTGGTACGTCGGTGCATCTCTCCTCATCGTCAGTGGTACGTCGGTGCATCTCTCCTTACCATCAGTGGAACGTTGGTGTATTTTGTTATATCTTCATCGTCAGTGGTACGTCGATGTATTTCTCTTTCATACCTTCAGTGGAACGTTGGTATATGTTATCGTCAGTGGTACGACGGTACGTCTCTCCTCACCTTCAATGGAACGTTGGTGTATCTTGTTATATCTTGTTATATCTTCATCGTCAGTGGTATGTCGATGTATTTCTCTTCAGCACCTTCAGTGGAACGTTGGTGTATCTTATTACTTTATCGTCAATTGTACGGCGGTACATCTCTTTTCTACCTTCAGTGGAACGTTGGTAGTTCACCTTCAGTGGAACTTTGGTGTATCTTGTTATTTTCATCGTTAGTGGCACGTCGATGTATTTCTCTTTCATATCATCAGTGGAACGATGGTATATGTTATCGTCAATGGTACGGCGGTACATATCTTTTCTACCTCCAGTGGGATGCTGGTAGTTCACCTTCAGTGGAACGTTGGTGTATCTTGTTATTTTCATCGTCAATGGCACGTCGATGTATTTCTCTTTCATATCATAAGTGGAACGATGGTATATTTTATCGTCAATGGTACGGCGATACATTTCTTTCCTACCTCCAGTGGAACGTTGGTAGTTCACCTTCAGTGGAACGTTGGTGTATATTGTTATATTTTCATCGTCAGTGGTACGTCGATGCAGTTCTATTCATATCATCAGTGGAACGATGGTGTGTTTTCTGTTAATGAAAGATTGGTATTCTGATTCCCCAGTGAAAGAGGATGCATATTTTTTCCATCCCCAGTGAAAGAGGATGCCCCCCCTTTTTTTTCTTTTTTCTTATCTCCAGTGAAAGGTGATGCTTTAACCTCTCTGGTGCGAAATGTTTTCCCCAATAAAGTTTCGTTTTCCAGCAAAGTCTCGTCTCTCCAACAAAGTCTTGTTTCCCTAGTGGAGTTCTTCCCGCAAGACATTTGCTTTCCCCAGTGGAGTTCTTTTTCTCCCCAGTGGTGTATTATTTCATCATCATATGCATTCATTAAACATTGCATTGCATCTTAGGTTCAAAAATTGTGTGTTTTATATATTTAAGTCTCTTCAGTCTCGTCAAAATGAAGATTTGTAATCATCGTATCTCTGGATCGAAGAAACTTAAATAGGGGCTTGTCATACCCTAATTTTTGACCCTAAGATCATACATCATTTGCATTTTAATCACTAATCAAGAGCACCATTGTGAAGCTCTACCTTTGATACTGTGATTATCTTTGAGGGGAATGATCGAGCATTTTAGCTTTTATTTGTTTAATACTAACCAAAATCCAAAAATATGCATTTTTGTCTCTTTTGTTTATATTTTACAGGTAAAAGATCGGACAAAAATCAAAACAGTGCAAGAAGAAAATTTTTGAAAATTTGAAGGTGGAAATCGATTTACCCATATGGGAAATCGATTTCCTGTGCGCGAAATTCAAAAAAAATAAGGAGGGAAGTGTGACATCATTTTGGCACCTATATTCTTTGATCATTTTTGCCATTTCACCAATTTTCCACCTCACCAAAATTAATTCCCTTCATTAAACCCATTTTAGTCTCATTTTACCATTTAAATACCAATTAAACACAACTTAATTACCAAATTCAAAATGACCAAATTGTCACTAATCTTGCTCCCATCCTATAAATAAAGGTCTCTACTCTCTCATTTCTCAAGCTTGGAGAGCCAAAAAATTGCTTGCAAATTCATTTCTCACACTTTCCAAAACCCTCACCCAAAGTTCATTTTCAAAGAATTAGTGAGATTCACATTGAATCTTACTAATTTTGAACTAAACCTCCTACATTTCTCTCTTTTCTTTAGTTGTTCATCTCCAATTGTGAAAGATCTACACACTTTGTGCTTGTTCTTGAAGCTACTTCAACATTTTGATTCAAGAATTGGTAAATTCCTAAATTCTAAGATGTAGATCTTTGTTGCTTGTGTTCAATGCATCTTTGATGCTATATTGGTCCTATTTGATGGTGATTTGGTGGAAAATTCGTGCTCCAATGGATATGTGATCATAAGGTGTTTGTATGTTTGTCTAAATCAAGTTTTATAGTTCATAATGCTGTTTTTTTGATAACTGTGCGCAGGAAATCGATTTCCTAATGAGGGAAATCGATTTCCACTCTGTCTTTTGCGCCTGATTTGGATTCTGCAGGCAGGAAATCGATTTCCTACAGAGGTAAATTGATTTCCAGTGAGGCAGAATGCTTGTTTTTGCTATTTTTTGACTTGTTTTTGGTTCTAATTCTTCTTCTACTCCATTCTTTTGATATTTTCTTTGAATCACAAATTAGAGGGCTAATTTCTCTCTAATATCAATGGACTTAGGGCGTCGATAGGATGAGAATCCAAATCCGCAAAATTAAGTGATTGAAATTATGGATGAAAGGAGCTTTTAATGTGTTTCCATCTTTTGTTTCTTTTTATTTTGATCGATGAAAGTCTTAATACCTTGAGAATTCTTATGGATTCTTGGTGAAGGCTAGATCGCTCCTTATTTTTCTTTTCGTGCAGTATTGCTTTCGGAGAGTGATCTACATATCGCTTCTCTCGCATGCATTAGCACATAAAGTTTTGACCGGCCTCGTTGTAGGGTGATTTCTACATAAATCACTTGGCGATCTGCTTAACATAGCGCAATATTTCGTGTCCCGAATAAAAAGATCAAATATGGAAGAGAATTGTATGCGGTTGATTTAAGACTTATGGAGATTTATCGCGTAGTCGCTATGATTTTATCAAGCTTCTGATAAATGTCCATTGAATTTAAATCCGAGAACATCCTTCACTCACCATCGATCTTCCTTACTAACTTTGATAACGTACTTGAAAAGTTTCAAGATGGTTATCTTTAACATCTAACAACTAACTTTAATTTCCGCAATTTATTATATTGCTCTTTATATTTTGCTTTATGCTTTATCATTTCATCATATTTACATTCCGCTATTTTCTCTTTGTCCATTTGGACAGTTTGTTTATGTTTCCGCTATTTTCTTTTTGTCCACTTGGACCATACTTTACTTTTATGCTAAAAACACTAATAATCAACAAAAATCTAAAAAACACATAAGGCTCTCTTTCGGACTATTGGTTACTATCCCGATCATTTTGGAGATTCGAACTTATGGACTTAGTGCCTATGGACCCTTATTTTGTTGGTACTCTGTGATGTTTCTGTCTGTCTGGCATTGGATTGTTGTCTGTTTGTGTATGCAGGTATTTCCTTGAAAGTCCTTGATGGTTAATTCCAAGGCATTGAGATAAGGATTTTACCCAAAAATAGCCGTTACTCTGCCCGATTTCCGTCAGAATTTTAATGTGCTTAATGCAAAGTGGTGCTAAAGATAATAAGTTCATATGGATCCCCAAGTGATAATGTGTTGGTATTGATAGTCCAAAGGATGGGAAATCTACCTTGACCCATAATGTCAAGTGTTGGCTTCTTCCTCGGTTAGACCGTTTCTTTCCTTAGCTTTTATTTTACGCATTAGGATAGCCTCTTCATCTCCTCCCATTCTTAAATTTTCAAAATCTTCTCCCTTTTTACAAAACCTTCTTATGTTTGCAACCTTTTCAAAACTTCTCTTTTAAAAATATCTTTTGCCCTTAGTGTCTTTTCTTCAAAAGTTTAGACATGATTAATTGTTGAAATGAATGGTTATACCCCACGATTTTGAAATTGATTGATATAATGAGATCTTTTCCGCGTGAGATAGCTAGTGGCATACTCGTTGATTTTATCCGAGTTGGAGCCCTTCTTTCATTTGCGATGCAAAGAACTCGTTTGTTCTCATGCTCAAGATCAATGGCTGAGTATTTCTCTCCGACGATGATAAATTGTTTATTCGTTTTTAAAATGTTTTCCCTTTTAAGCGGAACTACATTAGCTCTGACTTCTCCATTGCACCGAGGAGGTATGTAGGCACAAGGCTTAATGTCTTGCCGAGCTTATTTTAAAAATAAAACAAACCCTTTTTTAGCACACACGACACAGATTTTCAAAAAGGTTCCTGTGGAGTACCACAGATATGAGGGGTGCTTAAAACCTTCCCCTAGTATAATCAACACCCGAACCTGAGTTCTCTTTTTTGTTTTAAAAACAAACTTTGGGTTTTACGTTCTTTTCCCTTTTCCTTTGGAAACAATAAAGTACGGTGGCGATTTTAAACGAAATATTGAGTCGAGTCAATCCTATGGCTTCGATCTCAGATTTTCCCCGCTACAGGTGAGTCTAGAAGATCTTCTGATAGTAGGCTCTTCAAAAATTCTGAGATTTTCTAATGAAGCAGCAACTTGATCTTCTGATACCTTGCTTTTGGGTTCTTCAGCTTCTGAGTTAGAGATTTCAATATCTGCAAAATTCTCAAACTGCTTTGGCTTTTGAAGACCAAGCATATCATCAAATCTGATATTGATTGATTCTTTAATAACCAATGTTTCAGTATTGTATACTCTGTAGCCTTTTGAGCGTTCAGAATATCCAAGAAGGAAACACTTTTGTGCCTTAGAATCAAACTTACTCAGATGATCCTTAGTATTCAGAATATAACATATACATCCAAAAGGATGAAAATAAGAAATGTTAGGCTTTCTGTTCTTCCATAATTCATAAGGATTCTTATTGAGAATAGGTCTTATAGAGATTCTATTCTGAATATAACATGCAGTATTTATTGCTTCTGCCCAGAAATGCTTAGCCATATTGGTCTCTTTGATCATGGTTCTGGCCATTTCTTGTAGAGTCCTATTCTTTCGCTCTACAACTCCATTTTGTTGTGGAGTTCTAGGGCAAGAGAAATCATGGGCAATACCATTTTCTTTGAAATAAATCTCATCCTTGTGTTTCAAGAACTTTAACCATGTCCATCGGCTATAATCATCTACAATGACTAATCCATATTTCTTCCCTCAGACAGATGCTGTTTTGACTGGGCCAAACAGATCAATTTGCAGAAGTTCTAGCGGCCTAGAGGAAGAGACAACATTCTTAGACTTGAATGCAGGTTTGGAAAACTTCCCTTTTTGACATGCTTCGCAAAGAGCATCTGATTTATATTTCAGATTAGGGAGTACTCTGACCAGATTTAGTTTGTTAAACTGAGAAATCTTTCTCAAACTAGCATGGCCTAATTTTCTGTGCCAGACCCATTGCTCTTCGCTAACAGATATAAGACAAGTTACCTTTTGGTTCTTAAGTTCTTGAAGATCAATCTTGTAAATGTTCTTTCTCTTGCCTGTAAATAGGATTGAGCCATCCTTCTGACTTACAGCTTTGCAAGACTTTTGATTGAAGATTATGTCATAACCATTGTCATTTAATTGACTTACGGACAATAAGTTATGAGTTAATCCATCTACAAGAAGTACATTAGTTATGGAAGGAGACTTACCAATACTTATGGTTCCTGAGCCAATAATCTTGCCCTTCTGATCTCCTCCAAACTTGACTTCACCAGCGGACTTAAGCACCAGGTCTTGGAACATAGACCTTTTTCCCGTCATGTGCCGCGAGCACCCAGAGTTCAGGTACCATGACATGTTTTGCTTTGTCTTATTTGCTTCCAAGGATATCTGCAACATAAATTACCTTCTCCTTAGGTACCCACATTTTCTTGGGTCCTTTCTTGTTAATTTTCCTCAAGTTCTGATTGAACTTGGGTTTAGCATGATAAACAACAGGAGGTACATCATGATATTCCTTAGGTTGAGCAACATGATATTTTCTATTTTGTGTCACATGCTTCTTAGTGTGTGTAACGTGAAAGCTTTTAGCATGTGAGGTGAGCCTAATATCATGGGAGTGACCATAGTTGAACTGATCATACAATGGCTTGTATGTGATTTTCATATCATCTACAGGTTCAAGTTTGTATGGGGTATCACCCTCATAGCCTATGCCAACTCTCTTGTTTCCACTAACAGCATATATCATAGAGGCAAGTTGACTTCTACCAATACCTCTAGATAAGAATTTCCTGAAACTCAAGTCATATTCTTTAAGAATATTGTTCAAGCTTGGAATAGATTTTTCTGAACCAGAAGATGACTCAGCATCTTTGGATAGTTTTTAAACTTTTTCTTTGAGTTCAGAATTTTCTAATTCAAGCTTTTTAGTTTCAGATACAAAGAGCTTTCTCAGCTTTTTGTACTTGATACTAAGCTTAGCCTTGATTTCAAGAATTTAAGCTAAACTGGAAGCTAGCTCATCTCTAGATAGATCAGAAAATACCTCTTCAGAGTCAGACTCTGATTCTGATGTAGATTCTGATTCAGCATCCACAGTAGCCATCAGTGCTATGTTGGCTTGCTCATCTTCAGAGTTTGATTCTGATGAATCTGAATCATCCCAAGTTGCCATAAGACATTTCTTCTTTTGGAACTTCTTCTTGGGTTTCTCCTTCTGAAGCTTTGGACACTCACTCTTGTAGTGACCTGGCTCCTTGCACTCAAAGCACGTGACCTTCTTTTTGTCAGATCTTCTGATTCCAAAAGATTCTCCTCTTTTAGGCTTTTTAGAACTTCTGATGTTCTTGAACTTCCTTTGCTTACTCTTCCAGAGTTGGTTTACCCTTCTAGAGATCATGGACAGTTCTCTTCTTCTTCTTCTTCTTATGATTCTTCAGAATCTTCTTCTTAAGCCTGAAAAGCGTTAGTGCATTTTTTATTTAAAGATTTTAATGCAATAGACTTACCTTTCTTCTGAGGTTCATTAGCATCCAGCTCTATTTCATGACTCCTCAAAGCACTGATCAGCTCTTCCAAAGATACTTCATTCAGATTCTTTGCAATATTGAATGCAGTCACCATTGGGCCCCATCTTCTAGGCAAGCTTCTGATGATCTTCTTGACGTGATCAGCCTTTGTATACCCCTTGTCAAGCACTCTTAATCCATCATTTAGAGTTTGAAATCTTGAGAACATTGTTTCAATGTTTTCATCATCCTCCATCTCGAAGGCTTCATACTTCTGGATTATTGTAAGAGCTTTTGTCTCTTTGACTTGGGCATTTCCTTCGTGAGTCATCTTTAATGATTCAAAGATGTCATGGGCAGTTTCCCTGTTTGATATCTTCTCATATTCAGAATGAGAAATAGCATTCAGCAGAATAGTCCTTGACTTATGATGATTTTTGAATTGTTTCTTTTAATCATCACTCATTTCTTGTCTTGACATCTTTGCTCCACTAGCATTTACTGGATGTTTGTAACCATCCACAAGCAAGTCCCATAAATCACCATCTAGACCAAGAAAGTAATTTTCCAATCTATCTTTCCAGTATTCAAAGTTTTCACCATCAAATACTGGTGGTCTAGAATATCCATTTCCATTTCCATTGTTGTGTTGATCATTTGAAGTATATGTAGTAGAAGTAATAGCATCAACCATATTGACTTAGTGTTTTTCTCACCCTGAACCTTTTTCTAATACGGTTAAGTGCTTGCACCTAGAACCGGTGCTCTGATGCCAATTGAAGGATAGAAAAACACTTAGAAGGGGGGGGGGGGAGGGTTTGAATAAGTGTGACTTTAAAAACTCTTAAGATAAAAATAATGAACACAATATTTTTATCCTGGTTCGTTGTTAACGAAACTACTCCAGTCCACCCCCTTAGAGTGATTTACCTCAACTGAGGATTTAATCCACTAATCAATCTTGATTACAAAGGTTGTCCACTTAGAAACACTCTAAGTCTTCTAGAGTATACTGATCACACCTTGATCACTCTAGGAAATCAACACTTAGAAACTTCTAAGTCTTCTAGAGTCTACTGATCACAACTAGATCACTCTAGGAACCTTTTACAAATCAATGTAAAATAAATGTTTACAAGAGTATTCAAATGCTTCTTAGAAAGCTATAATCACAACTGTGATATTTCTCTTAAGTTCTAAGCTTAAATCTCACTAAGATATTACAAGTGAAGTGAGGTTGAAGATGAAGTTTGAGAGCTTTTGAAATTGACAGCGTTTCTGTATTTTTGCGCAAGAGTTGTGTCTTCAGCTTCTCATCAGAACTTCTATTTATAGGCGTTTGAGAAGATGACCGTTGGGAGCATTTAATGCGTTGCGTGTTCCGTACAGCTTTGCATTTAATGTTTCACTCTTTTGTCAACTACCTCGAGCCTTTCTTTTACTGCTTCTACTGACTTTGCCTTTTGTAACTTCTAACGTTCCTTTTGTCAGTCAGCGTAGCCTGTCATCATGTACTTGCTTCTGATCTGATGTTTGTAGATACAACGTTTGAATAATCAGAGTCAAACAGCTTGGTGCCGAGCATCTTCTTGTCTTCTAACCTTGAAGTGCTTTAGCGTGATACCATAGGAACTTCAGAGTTTCTGCTTCTGATCTCATGTTCTTCTAATGCTTCATAGACCATGTTCTGATTCTGCTAGACCATCTTCTGATGTCTTGCGAGAGCATGTTCTGATGCTGCAATCTTGAACCTTATGAGTCAGTGCTTCTGGCGCTGAATTGTGCGTACTCCTTATATAATTCCTGAATTGAAAAATGTAAAGGATTAGAGTACCACATTATCTTATACAAAATTCATATACATTGTTATGATCAAAACAAGAATATTGATCAGAACAAATCTTGTTCTAACAGTTTTCCAATCCAAGGACTAAACTATTAGTGAAGTTTTAAAGTTGTAAATTATGGTCAATGTTGTGTCATGGTTCTCGATGATGTTGTGGAAAATTATAGCTTGGTTTAATTCAGTCCAATCCACATTCAATGACCCTTGCACTTTTGATTTATGGTGCTCTATTAAGCACCAAGGTTGATATCTTGGTGGTAGTCAAACTGAAAATTGAAAATGTGATGTTTGTTAGTGTATGCATATTGAACTAAGAAGAATTATGAAAGATTAAAGTGAGGAATTATAACATTGTTTATGGTGTATATGATAGACCAATGATGCCGTGAACGATATCATTTTACATCATATTTTAGACTTTAAATATCTGAATATTAATAACTTTATTAATATAATTAGAAATGTAATAAAGTGTAAATAATTTTGTACTTACTTTCATGCGAGGGGATAAGTAGGTGCAATTATATTTATTGGAGCTATTGAAATCATGCGAGACCATGTTGATGTTTGTAGTATCTGGGCACATCCTGTTGTAATTTATGAACCATAAATGTTCATAAATGTTCATGGTGTTGTGGTATTTGGATTGAACTCTAGTACATAATGGTAGTTTCATAGTTTGATAGAGTAGTACATGTTGTAGTCGAAGTCTGTTCTAATATGCAGTAGTCACAGATGCATGTATTGTAGTCGAAATTTGTTCTAAAATGTAGTTGTATAAGTTTTTAACTAGTTGTTTAAGGTAACTTAGTGTCTAAGTTAGCTATGTATGTCATGTATGTATGTGTGTTATCATCATACATAACATACATAGTTAGTAGTCTATTAATAGGCTGATCTCCCAGGTTGTTGAGAGAGGTCGAGGTTGGTTGTTATTCTGTAATACTTATAATCATAAACCCTAATGAGAAAGTAAAGAATAACAGTTTTAACCAATTTTTTTTTCTTCTTCTTCCCTCTTCTCCCCCTTTGTTAATTAGACAGTTTCTTGATCAATCAAGAAACTCTCTTTCTCACATAATTACATCGTTATTGGTATCATTTGTTACAATAAACTAGGGCAGAAATTGTGGATCAAGATGTCGTCAACGAAGTATGAGATTGAGAAATTCACCGGAGTAAACGATTTCGGTTAATAGCGCTTGAAGATGCAAGCTCTTCTAGTTCAATAGAGTTTGTTAGAAGCATTGAAAGGACCAGAGAAGATAGATGCTTCCCTAACAGAGAAGGAGAAGGTGACGATGATCAAGAAAGCCCATAGTGCCATCGTTTCGAGCCTTGATGATAAGGTTCTCTGGCAAGTCTCGAGGAGAAAACAGTCGCAGGTGTGTGACCGAAATTTGAAGGATTATGCATGACCAAATCCTTGGTAAATTATATCTACTTTAATCAAGCTCTGTATTCATTCAAGATGAGTGAATACAAAGTCTTGAGAGAGCAGTCGGATATGTTCAATAAACTTATTCTTAATTAAGAGAATAATGATGTTACCATCAGTGATGAAGATTAAGAGATGTTACGGTTGTGTGCTTTAACCAGATCTCATGCTCACTTCAAAGAAACTCTCTTATATGGAAGAGAGTCCTTGACCATTGAAGAATTTCAATTAGCCTTGTACTCGAAGGACTTGAATGTAAGAAAGAAGAATAATACATTATCTGTTGGTGAAAGATTGTCCGTAAAACATTTGATTAAATCATATATTTATTTGGAGAAGATCTAAATTGAATATGGTTTAAACAGAAGATTTGAATTTGCATTTATTAAAAGATTTGGAGCTGATTTATTTAAGAAATTTTTTCTTTTATATCCAATCAAATATTTGATTGATTATGTGCTTTTTAGGTTTAAAGGAAATAAGATTGAACTTGATTTAATCAAGTAATTTGTTATAAATTCTTTATTTGAGAAATTGGAATTGTGATTATATCAAGTTAAGATTTTATTTCAATTATTAAAGATTCAAAATTTTGTTCCATGGACAGATGTCAAGTCAAACGTTCCATGATTTCTAAGACATCTTGTCTTAGACTTCTTGCTTGGAGAGCAAGATTAATTGAATTATATCTTGTCCTTTTGAGATTTATTTCCTCTTCTGTTATATCAAGGATATAAGTGAGTTAGCATGTATTTGGATTTTGAAAAGATCTAATTTTATCAAAATTGCATTTGGAGTGCTTATTTATTCAAAATTTATATCAATCAAGGATCTAAATCTTCATAATAAAAATTTGATTGATTATGTTAGATTTTGGGAGATATGATCTGAATCAAATGCAGCAAGATTGATTTAGAGATTCACATTAATTTTGGAACTGATCAATCAAGATTGGAGTGTAAGGTTGTTATACCATCCATATTATATTGTTGTAATTGTTCAAACACTTAGGAGGGTGTTGATTGAAAGTGGGAGGTGTCTCAGTTTCAGGGGAGTCTTGATCGAATCTTCACATGTAGTATTAGGAAAGCGACCCTACACGAAGTGGGTTCAGATAAAACCAATTGTACTTCTGAATATTAGGAGTGAAGTTATTTCTATAGTGAGTCCTGTATAAAAATACTTGAGTAGTATTAGGAAAAGAGGCATTGAATTATGAGGGTTCAACTAATTCCAATTTGTACATCCAACTGATTTTGCACCAAAATAGGTTACCAATTCATGTGTTATTTATATTTTTCTTTAATTTTGTCCGCTACGTAATTATCTTGTCATACACATAGTGCCATACATTGTGTTTGACATCTTCCCGTCAGAAGAACATAATTTCAAATTTCATCAAAGCAAGCACCCTTTTGTTGGGTTTGGGTGATTTCCTGGATTCTTATTCTATTCAATATGGAGAATACCAAAGAAGGAGGAGTAGTTCATCGACCAGGGATTCTTTATGGTGTTAAGAATCCTCCTAATATTGTAGCTAAAGAAAGTTATGAAGATTGTGAAGACCAAGTAAAATATAGAACTGAAGAAAATATCAAGTTTGCTAAGATCTTGAGAAAGGTCACGAGAAGATTGGACAAGAGATATGGGAACAATGTCCCTACCAATGTCAAGGACAATCAAAATCACAATTTTAATAGGCGTAAATTTAAGCATAAAGGAAATGATTGTGAAAGATAAAATCTCAACTATTCTTACTGTGGCAAAGGGATCCAATGTCTTAAATGCATAGGCTTTGGACATTTTCAAACTGAATGCTCAAGTTTTCTAAGGAAACAAAGAAAATTCTACAGTGTCACTAATGATAAGATAAATGAATAAGGTGGATATAATCAAGCAAACAATGAAAGGTTTTAGATATACTGGTGAGCCATCCAACTCAAAGAATATGTATGTTACTCCTATTCAGAAAACAAAATGCATAATGTCAGGTAACAAGTCTCGATATCTTGTCAAACATCATTACCGGTTCATTAATTTGTTATACTATATTCCATTGTACTGTTATAAGTTATATGGTATACAACCATATCACCAACATATGAATCCCTAGTGGAATGAGAAGTTTGAAATGTATCATCAACAAGTTTGGCGTGGCAAGCCAAAACTCTTGTTCACATTGCTTGTACCTCCCTCAAGATATTTTTTGTGAAGATTGTTATTTTGATAATAGTTGCACTAAACACTTGATAGGAGAAAGAGACTATGTTACATTTGGTGATAGCGCTACAAGAAAGAAATGTGTTGAAGGGAAGATGAGTGTTTTTAACACTGTAGTGTAAAATGTTGAAGAACGTGTTATTGAAATCATGGATAACATTTTAGATACAAAAACTAAGCTATGGCACAAAAAAATTGGGAGTACGAAGAACCTTGTTGTAGAGAAAGTTGTCATATGTATGTTAGATCTCAGAATTGATGAAGATAAAATTTATGACTATTGTCAAGTTAGAAAGCAAACCAAGATGTAACATGAGAAAATTCAACATCTTACTCATGTTCTTGAATTACTTCACATGTATCTTATGGGTATCATGCAAGATGAGAATCATGCTCACTAACGAGAGATGCATGTTCTTCTTTTAAAGAATATAAGGTACTATTAAGATCACAAATCTTCTTTTCTAGTTTTGAAATAAGTTTTATTTGGAGAGAAATTTTCTTAAATGCACCTAATGTATCTGCATGCATTTCTCTAAACGCTTTTGACAACTATTTGTAAGAAGGTTTAAAATCATAATTAAAATCATATACCTCTTAGTCTTTACTTTGCTTGTGTGACCTCAAGCACATATTTGCATATTCATCATCTAAGATTGAATTGGAATATCAAGAGAAGCTATCATTTTATTCTTCTTAAGAGATATAAGCCTTACGTCCTTTCGCATGATTTCCCTTCGTCTTGTAGGAACCTTTATCCTTCTTCTTGTTGCACTTGTTAAGACTCAGGCACATTGTTCGCTAATGACCTCACTTTCCGCATTCGTAGCATGTGACATCTTCTTCCTTTTCTTATGTTTATTATTATGTGGATGTGTATTCTTAAATTTAATCAAATTTTTATCGGAATGGTTTAGCTTATGCTTCTTTATTTATCGATTCTAGCACTTGACGAATACCATCTCTTCTACTTTGAAAGAGTCTTCATTAGAACTATCACTATCTTCCTCTACTTTATTTAAATTTGATGACGAAGCTTTTTTAGTTCAGTTTCATGTTCAACCAGCCTTCCAAACAATTTTATGTTATCCAAATCATTTAAATCATTTAATTCTTTGATGTTTGTGACTTATGGTTGTCATTAGAAAAAGACTTTCCCAATTTTTCTAACTTGCTGTTTAAATGGAAAAATGACACTTCATAGATTCCACGATTTTAATGGTTCCGTATGAAAAAGTTCATACTCCTCTGTCAACATATTGACTTTAGAATCCTTAACATCCTTAGTTCCCTTATAAAGGACTTGAAGAGCATTCCACATTGATTAAGCATTGTTATGATGTGAGATAGAGTAAGATACTTTAGCACTTAAGGAGGAGATAAGTATATTGCATACCTATAGATTATAGGATGCCTTTTTGGTGTCATCATCTGACTAATATTTTGGGAGCTTAACAGAACCATCGATTTTGCTTTTAGGAATAAAAGGTTCGTCGGTGATTGCTAGCCAAAAATTTTTGTCTACTGACATTAAGTGTACGCACATGTTATCCTTCCAATAAGCATAACTTTCGCCTTTGAAAATTTGGGATCTACTATGCGCTCCATTCGAATTGTCATTACCCATATTCTAAACATTTGAGTCGCTTAGACCTGATCAAAAGACCAACTTTAAGGCCAATTATTGGGTGAGAATACGAGAAAGCAACTGTCTAGAAAGGGGGGACGTGAATAAACCTCCCAAAAATAATATGACCTATTTGAAAATTTCTTTAGTTTGACAAACTTATCATAGTTTAAAAGTGATTTGCGTAGCTGAAGTAAAGTGCGTATAAAATCGATTTTGCTTATCGGACGATATATATACATAAAACACCATAATTGGTATACAAATACAGAAATTGTATCAGACAAGTAATCAAATTAATCAAAGTGGTTTATCAAATAATTATCAACTCACACGAGATGTGTAAGTATACAAATTCAATACATATTATAATTCTAAAACCACAATTTCAATTTTTAATTTAACAAAACATAAACTTAAATAATAAATCGCTACCAAGAAAATAAGTCAAAGAACATACGATTCCATGAAAGCGGTAAAATTAACATGAACATGCTCTTAAATGAAATTAAAATAGAGAGGACACCAGATGTATAGTGATTCAAATAACGTCCTCGTTAAGCCTACTCCATTCTCCAATGGCTTCTCATTGAAATATTTTGGTCTTCCACTATAGTTTGTGAGAAATTACAAGATGTTAAGCACAATCACTATCTAAATAATGTTGAAAATATAAAATATCTTATATAAATCCTCGTTGAATTCTATACAGTATCTAAATTGAATCCTCGCGAAATATTTACTCGAAGTCGTCTTGAATCTTCCAACACAAGGAATGCTGCTCCAAAATCTTCGTTGTGCAGTGATCTTTCCTCGATCCTCTCGATATCTTGAGCCTTGGCTCGTTTGAAGATTGAGAAGAACCCTCACTTTGTTTGTAGGTTTTTATACAACACTACCTAATTAATTATAGAGAGAAGAGCCTTCTTCTTTTCTGTTGGACTTATCAAAATAAGCTACAACCACATACACTTTGTAAACCTCTGAAATCTTGAAAAAATCTTCAAAGAAACTTTAATCACAATAACAAAATCTCCTAAAAAATTACACTTCTTAAAATATGAGATTTAGATCCACAAGAAAATACAAAAAGAATGAGATTGAAGATGAAAGAATTCATTTGCAAATCACTCAAAATTGATTAAAAACACTTTTGAAGTTGAGAGAACAAGTGTGTTGTGAATTTTCAAATCAATAGTGAAAAGTGTATGTTTTCCAACAATGTGAAAGGTTTTGAGTGAAAATACTTTTTTATGTGTTGGAGATTTAGTATAAAAAGGAGTGAAAATTGTGTATGATTCGAGTCATAAGTAAGAAGTATGATTTGACTCAAAGGATCAAGTGATTTGAGTCAAGAGCCAATAACATATGAGAACCTATTTGTGTGATTTGAATTATAGATTATGTGATTCAAATCACATGGTTGAGTCATGAAAACATGTGATTCGAATCATATTACGAAAGCAAAACTATGGAAATGCAGTTCTGTCTGATACGAGTCAAGCAATACCGTGTTCGAATCACACTTTCAGAATCATAATTTTTGCAAAATGTAAAGTGTTTTTGAGATTCTAATATTATCATAACTTGAATCGCTTTCAAATATAGTTACTGATCCAAAAACTCTACAAATTGACTTGAAGCATATTGCTTAAACTATAACCAAATATTTTGACTTATGCATGAGAATAAATAGATTTAAAATTCAACCTCAAGATGCAAAATCGATGAGGAGACTCAATAACGATATAAACAAAATCAGGAGATGAAAGACAAACAATCAAAACATAAATTCAGGAGGCAGAAAAAATGCAACTTCAAAATATATTCAACAGTATATTGTAAATTAAAACAAAAATATTTTTTTAAAATAAGTCACATTTTAATTATTTAATTATTTAGTTGTTTATTTGTTAAAATGAAAGGTATTTTGAGGGTATTTAGTGTTTGGGGGGTAGTAAACAAGATTTTCTTCAATAAACTACATATTTTGTAGCCCAATGTTAGGTTACACTAAGCTACCATAGATCTAAATTGCATAAGAAGATAAAAGCATAAAGAAATAACTTTTCAGATTTTTCATTCCTTATCAACAAGATGGAACATACAATATATAGTTAGGGTTTGAGCTAACATTGGGCCATGGGCCAGCTAAACAAAATAAAAGACTTAGAATAGAAATAATAATAATACTAAGCAACACCTCCATAATTAGTAATAAAAATCTTTAAGTAAAATAGAAGGCTTTTTCTCTCTAATGGGCCTGTCCCTAACAATACTCATTGGGTCCAAAAGAACCTTGTCCTCAAGGTTCATAGATGGAGAAGTTGGCCCACAGGAAACCGAATTTGGGCCGGGTCGTGTGGAAAAGGGTGTGGGAGATAAATTAGGGTTGGGGGCCGATGGAAATAAAGGATTTTGAATGGACGGTGGGGAATTTGAGTGAGGTGGTTTCGGTGAGGTGGGGAGACACGTGTTGTGTGGGGATGTGGGATAAGTGGGGGTAGTTGGGAAAGTATGGTTTACAGCTGGTTGTGTGTTTGAATTATTAAAAGCAAGTGGCAAAGTGCAGTCACGTGAACCGAAAGCGTGTTGGGGAAGGGAAAAGTCTTCTGGAGCGTGGGGCCCTGGGACACGTGTTGGAAGATGGTGGGTAGCAGGTGCGGCTACAGCTGTATTGGCTTTGGGACTCACAATCTTGGAACTCCCTTTAGCACGTGAAGGAACTATACGTTGGGGAAAGTTAAGAGTAGTACCACACTCTTCAATTACTCCCACAGATTCACTCTTTGTCCCTTCATTCTTTGAACACTTCAACTCTTTCTCTACTTGTTTCACGTCTCCCTTCTCTGAATATTTCCTCTCTTTCTCAGCTTGTTTTTGCTCTCCCTTCTCAGAACCCTTATTCTTACCTTTGTCTTGGATATCAGTTACTGCCGAAGGCAATAGCATGCGAGTATCATCCATGGAGGGGGGTTGAGAATCGTCCACCAGCGAGTTATCGAAGCTTAAAGCGGCGTCTCCGGGAAGAGGTCGAAATCCTTCAGACGCGGTGTTGCTAAAATACGGCCTCAAGAGGGAAACATGGACAACTGGGTGTACCTTTGATGATGAAGGCAGGTCTAATAGGTAAGCTACTTCGCCGACCCTTTGGATAACTTTGTATGGACCAAAGAATCGTTTTGATAACTTTTGAGAAGTTCTCCTACTAACCGTTTGTTGTCTGTAGGGTTGAAGTTTCAACAGAACCAAGTCACCTGTTTGGAAGGTGAAATCTCTCCGTTTATTGTTTGCTTGCTTTTCCATTTGGATTTGACTCTTCTTTAAGTTGGCTTTTAATTTTGTCAAAATGTTATTACGTTCTTGCAGAGAATCTCGAAGGGCATCGTCCTCCACTGAGTCGCATACATAGTCAGGGATCTTGGGTGGGTCTCTTCCATATAAGGCTTTAAATGGCGTCATGTTGATTGCTGTATGGAAGGATGTGTTGAACCAGTATTCAGCAAGATGAAGAAACTTAAACCATTTGCGAGGTTGATCGCTGGTAAAACACCGAAGGTAAGTCCCCACAGATCTATTCACAACTTCTGTTTGACCATCCGTTTCAGGATGATAAGCTGTGCTAAATTTCAGGGTTGTTCCTTGTATTTTAAAGAACTCCTTCCAAAAGTGGCTCAGGAACAAGGGATCGCGATCCGAAACGATTGATTTAGGGGTTCCATGAAGGCGTGCTACTTCGACAGAGAAACGGATGGCAAGATCTTTGGCTGTGAACTTGGAAGGCAGCGCAAGGAAATGAGCAAATTTGGTTAAACGATCACAAATAACCCAGATAGTTGTGTAACCAAAGGAGTTAGGTAAGCCTGTTATAAAATCCATTGTGATCTCCTCCCAAACTTGATTAGGTATCGGAAGTGGTTGTAGCAGGCCCTTCTTTTTCTGAGTTTCATACTTGTTATGCTGACAAACACTACAATATTTGACCAGGTTTTTTACTGCTATTACCATGCCTGGCCACAAAAAGGAAGTCGATACTCGCGCCAAAGTCGCCTTTACACCAGAATGCCCCGCAGTGGGTGTGTTGTGATATTCTTTCAAGATGCTAAGGCGGAGCTGATTAATGTCAGGTATGAACAGTCGATCCTTGTAGTAGAGTAAGCCTTTAGAAAACCTGTATGGTGTGTTAAGATCATTTTTACAAGTATTCTCTGATACTAAAATTTGCCCTGCTCTGTCTGTTGCATAAAACTCTCGAAGCGTGTCTAGGAGATTCGGAATAGGGGAAGAGAAGGCCAGCAGCAAGGAATCTTCAGAATGAAATTTTCTACTCAACGCATCAGCAACCAGATTCGATTTCCCAGGTTTGTAAAATATCTCGAAATTAAATCCCTGTAGTTTTGAAGCCCATTTCTGTTGTTCCGGTGTTTGTATTCTCTGTAGCAATAGGTTTCTCAAACTTTTCTGATCTGTGTAAATGTGGAATCTCTGTCCGATAAGATATTGACGCCATTTCTTTACTGCTTCTGTTACAGCGAACATTTCGCGAATATAAACCGAGGAAGCTTGCATGCGGGGACACATTTTTTTGCTGAAGTAGGCAATAGGATGACCATCCTGGGACAGAACTGCGCCAATAGCTACCCCTGAAGCATCAGTCTCGACGATGAATTTCTTTGTAAAATCTGGTAAAGCCAGGACCGGCATGTCGGTCATTTTTGTTTTGAGTTCTGTAAAGGCTTCGGCCGCCTCTGTACTCCATGTAAATTTACTGGAACGTAGTAAATCGGTGAGGGGAGCGGCGAGAGTGGCGTAATGCTTGACAAATCGACGATAAAAACCGGTGAGGCCCAAAAACCCGCGGAGAGACGTGAGAGAACAAGGTGTGGGCCAGTCCAACATGGCTTGCACTTTTTCTGGATCTGGAGCAACACCTCCAACAGAAATAACATGACCTAAGTATTGAACTTGACTAACAGCAAAAACACACTTGGATAGCTTAACCACAAATGCATTAGATTCCAAAAGAGTAAAAATAACCTGCAAGTGAGTTAGATGATCACAGAAATTATCACTGTAAATGAGTATGTCATCAAAAAAAACTAAAACGAATTTGCGTAAGTAGGGTCTTAGTAAATCATTCATGGCTGATTGAAAGGTGGAAGGGGCGTTAGTTAACCCGAAAGGCATTACGAGAAATTCGTAGTGCCCATCAAAAGTCCGAAAAGCCGTCTTATGCGTGTCTTCCGATGCAACGCGGATCTGGTGGTAGCCGGAGCGTAAGTCTAACTTGGTAAAATATTTTGCATTGCCTAGTTCATCCAAAAGTTCATCGATGGTTGGGATTGGGAAACGATCTTTTATCGTTACAGCATTTAGTGCGCGGTAATCCACACAAAATCTCCATGTTCCATCCTTTTTCTTTACAAGTAGGACAGGAGATGAAAATGGGCTATGGCTGGGGGTGATGATTCCTTCTTTTAACATATCCTGTATGATTGTTGTCATGGCTGTTTTTTGTGAGTGGGGATAGCGGTAAGGTTTGACATTTATGGGGGGTGTATTGGGGAAAAGAGGGATATGATGGTCATGAGGTCTGGTTGGGGGTAGGCCTTCTGGACGTTGAAAAATTGTTTGGTATTTTTGGAGTAAGGATTTGATATTTGGGTGAAGGTCGGGTGGTATTGTAAACAATGGTTCTGGTTTGTCAAAGGTGGTTTTTGGTGGCTCGGTTGGTTGAAAGATCATAAGATGGAAAGAAGCTACTGAGTTAGTGTGGATGAGGTGTTTAAGTTGGTGAAAAGTGGTATGGGAAGGATGTATATTGGGATCACCTTTGAGTGTGATTTGGTTCGTTTGATGGGAAAAGGTGAGGGAAGGAATAGAGAAATCTGCTTGAATAGGTCCTAATGTTCGCAGCCATGCCATGCCTAAAACAACATCTGCCCCTTCGATTGGTAGTAAGTAAAAGGGTAATTTGAAAGTTTCATTCTGTAACATAATAGGAACATTATTACAAACCCCTTCACACTGTAAGTGCGAACCGTTACCCACCATAACTGAGAATTGAGTGATAGGTGTGGGTGTGAGGTTGAGATGGTGAGCTATGCGAGGTTGCATAATGTTATGAGTGCTGCCTGTATCCACAAGGACCATTACGGAAATACCACCAATTAAGCCTTTGAACTTAAGGGTTTGGGGAGCAAACTGGCCTGTTAAGGCTTGGGTAGACAGCTGAAAGTATGTGTCATTTAAGTCCTGTTCACGTTCTGGATCAGAATTAACTTCCTCAAGAGGGGTATCACAAACAGAGTCGTCCTCAGCCATTAGAATTAGAAATCTGCTACTTGAACATTTGTGGCCAACAAAAAACTTCTCGTCACAATTAAAACATAGGCCTTGGGCCCTACGTTCCTGAATTTGGGCTTGAGTTAGCTTTTTGATGGGTAGTTTTGTTGGGTTTGGGACTGTTTGTGGGCGGAAGGGAGGTGCTTGTGTTGGGACAGAATTGAAAGGTTTGGGATTTGGGTTAGCTGAAGGGGAAAAGGGTTTTGAGTATTGGGTTGAAAAGGGTTTTTGAAATTTTGGTTTGGAATCTTTCAATTTGGATTCAATTAGTTTGGCTAATCCAATAGCTTGGGAAATATTTGTAGGTTTATGAATTGCCATTTCGTTTTGAATCTCGCATGATAAACCGGAAATAAAACAATTGAGTATTGCATCCGGCGGTAAACCAATAACTTGGGTTCCTAATTTCTCAAATTTAGTTTGATACTCAACAACTGAACCCTCTTGTTTCAATTTAAATAATTCTGCTTGATGGTTGTCAAAAGAAGATGGACCAAAACGTAATTCTAAGGCTTTGACAAATGAAAACCAATCCGTTAATAAGTGACTTTGATGCATCCATTTAAACCACGACAACGCATCACCCTTCATATAAAATGAAATTAATGACAAACGATTTTCCGGAGGCATATTATAAAAGTTAAAGAATTGATCCGCTTGAAATAGCCAATCAAGGGGTGCTGAACCATCAAACATAGGTAGTTCAAGTTTGGGGGTTCTTAGAGTTGGTAATGGGGGAATGTGAGAAAGGTTAGATTGGGAAAATTGTGGTGGAATTTGGGAAAAGGGCAAGGTATAAGGTTGGCTGTAAGACAATACTGTTGGGATTGGTGGGTATGTTGGAAAAGGGTGGGGAAAGGTCGTATAATTGTTTCTCAAAGGTGTGGGTTGAGGAATTGTGGTAGAAAAGGTAGCAGAATGTCTCATAGGTGTGTTGGATGGGGAAAGGACATGGGAAAATGGGGCTGTAACCCTAGGAATAGAAGAAGGATTGAATACCGTACCTGAGGGGCTAGCTGTTCCATGAACAGTAGCGTGGGGGGAAACTGTTCCGTGAACAGTAACGGAGGGACGAACAGTGTCGTGAACAGTAGACGAGGCAGGTGCTGTGACATGAACAGTAGCAGAATCTGCTGTCAAGGCAGATTGGAGCTCCTTTTGTAAGGAAATCTTGGTAAGAATAGCCATGAGAGACTCATACCTAGAGTCTTCAACAGATTTGTCATTGTCTAACCGTGTTTGGAGGTTTGATAAATCTGAAGAGAGTTGAGCAAACCTTTCATCCATTTGCTCTTGAGTGTCATGCATTGCATTGTTGAGGTGGAGGGTAGAGATTTGGACAGCCTCTTCAATAAGTTCTTTGGGAGAAGGGTTAGGGGGTTTTGGTGGAGCCATGGGAGGGATGAGAGGCAAGAAATGAAAGCACCAATGTTAGGTTACACTAAGCTACCATAGATCTAAATTGCATAAGAAGATAAAAGCATAAAGAAATAACTTTTCAGATTTTTCATTCCTCATCAACAAGATGGAACATACAATATATAGTTAGGGTTTGAGCTAACATTGGGCCATGGGCCAGCTAAACAAAATAAAAGACTTAGAATAGAAATAATAATAATACTAAGCAACACCTCCATAATTAGTAATAAAAATCTTTAAGTAAAATAGAAGGCTTTTTCTCTCTAATGGGCCTGTCCCTAACACCCAACCTAACCTAAAACACATCAAACCCACAAGTGCCAACCAACTTCCAAATTTCTTCATGATCTGTATGTGTGTGAAACCTTCATCAGTCAGTAGCTTTATTGAGTGCGATCCAGAAATTATTTGCTCATATTCATGTGTCTTTCATCTCCACTTACCATGGTCTATATACATTTATACCTAAAAATATATTATCTATTAAATGTCCCAAGTATTTGACTCATGTTTCTCAAACTTATCCAACCATCATGTCACTTGTTTCTCAAAAATAAATTATGATAATCTTGACGATCTGAACTTCCTATTATATGGTTACACATTGAACAATTTTAATTAGTAACGCAATGAAAAGTTTATTTTATATTTTGTTATATATTCTTCATTATGCATTATCCTATCCAATTCTCACAAATGTTCTATGTATTGACAGAGAGCTAAAACTTAGGTTCTTGATTGAATGCTTAACTTTCCAAAACGTGTTACCTTCCAACTCAAGGTTTAACTACCATGTTCCACTGATGTCATTGTCAACAAAATTTCAACCTATTCCACTTTTTAAGTTGGAATGTAATCATTCGGATTCCACAATGGATAGATAATGCTAAAGAGAGTTGTATAATTTGTACAAATATACTCTCTTTAATCCTTCTTATAACAGATAATTATTTTTTAAACTAATTAATAATTAATGATCAATATATCTAATCTTATTTATATATATATATATATATATATATATATATATATATATATATATATATATATATATATATATATATATATATCCCTCTTCATATATATATATATATATATATATATATATATATATATGAAGAGGGATATATATATATATATATATATATATATATGAAGAGGGATATATATATATATATGAAGAGGGATATATATATATATATATATATATATATATATATATATATATATATATATATATATATATGAAGAGGGATATATATATATATATATATATATATATATATATATATATATATATATATATATATATATATGAAGAGGGATATATATATATATATATATATATATATATATATATATATATATATATATATATATATATATATATATATATATATATATATATATATATATATATATATATATATATATATGAGGGATCAAAATACACTTGAAGAATTACACCACGTGTTACACTCGCTCAATAACTACATTTCAAAGAAATGTTATTTAAAAAAATCAACCGTTGGATTGAAACATACTATCGTATAGATCATACATATAAAGCGAGGACGAACGCCGAAGCACTATAAATCTTGCGTCCTCTCTCTCTCTCTCTCTCGCATTTAATTTTCTAGAATGCTTTAGTTTTCAAATCTTAGTGTAGTTTATCATTTATTCAATTGGTAGTGATTTATTACATAAGGTTAGGTTTTGTTAGAATTGAAACTTAATTGAGTTTTAGTGGTGATTAAATTCAATAGAACTAGTGCGGTTAGAATCCGATCACAATCGAAATATCGTATAAGGTACATCTTGTGTAATATTCAATAATTTAACAACTCATTATTGAATAATATGTGAGTTGTGTGCATTGTGTATTTGTCTATGTAATCAAGATTCAATAAGAGTATAATTCTCACATTTTTCGCTATAAATCTTTCATGTGTAAATTTGAAAAACCTCTGATATTTTATTTTTGGAAAATCAGTCAAACTTTGTTTTTAGTTTATTCATCCCCTCTAGAATATTTTCCTTCTCCATATTTCCCCCCAACAATTGGCATCAAGAGTTGGTATTTTTATTAAGTCTAATTGACTTCAAAAGTTTTGAAAATATGACGGACAATGACGATCCAAAGAATGCGTATAATAGAGCGACGATTTTCAAAGGTGAAAATTATACTTATTAGAAAGCGATCATGTACGTATACTTACTATCGGTTGACAAAAATCTATGGTGTGTTGTCAACGAGGGACCATTTATTCCTGTGGGAAAAAATGACGTAGTCAAACACCCAAAAGATTGGTCTGATGATGAAACCAAAAAGGCTTCATATGATTTGAAAGAAAGGAACATACTTATCTCTGCTTTCAGTGCGAAAATGTTCTATGCAACTTCACATCATACAAGTGCCAAAGGTACGTGAGACGCTCTCCAAATTCTCAATGAGGGAATGGATGATGTCAAGGATGTTAAGATCAACATATTCACCGAGGAGTTTGATTAATTTCGTATAGAACCCGGAGAATCCATGAATTCCATGCAAATTAGATTCCTCTACTTAATCAACAAATTAAGCAACTTGGATAAAACATTTTAACAAAGATTATGCTAACAAAATATTAAGATCTATATGCTATGAGTGACAATCAAAGGTTACCGCTATAAAAGAATCTAATGATCTTGATACTTTATATATCACAAAGTTGTTTTGGAAGTTAGACGAGCATGAAAATAAACTAAAACGACTCGCGAATAGATAAGTAAAATAAAAAAAAGGAAAGAAGTGGAAAAGAGTCTTTCGTTGAAGGCTTCGTCATTCCAAGGGAAAAAGTCAAAGAAAGAAAGTGATAACTCTGACAAAGAAGCTCCTAAAAAAGAGGATATGGGTTTATTCGTCAAACACTACAATAGATACTTGAAAAGAAACAAGCTCAAGCATTCCGACAAAAGATTGATAAATTTCAGAAATACTCACCCACTCAAAAGAAAACATTAGAAAAAAAATGATGACCTTACATGTCATGAGTGTGGAAAATCGGGATATTTTAGAACGACTTGTCCAACTCTCATCAAACATCATAAAAAGAAAGATAATAATTTCTACAAGTGTACCTTAACTAACCTTAAATGATCCACTACTTAGGGATCTAAATTGCCTAATTAAATTGCCTAATTAATTGCATAGAACTAAGTGTTTAGCCACCAAGGGTTAAGATTCTTGGTTATGACATTGACGCTTAAGTCAAGTGCATTTCAATTTTTTAAATAAAATAGCATCCAAGAATCTAGTGACCGGTCTTTCTAAAATAAAATTTTTAAGGACAAACTATGTAATGCTTTCCAAATGCGAAAGCAAATGAGAGTGTTATTTAAATCGAAAAAGATTGTTTCAATATAAAACCTCTCGAGCTTCTCCATCTAGACTTGTTAGAAATTTATGAGGCAGTTATTACGGATTTGTGATTGTTGATGACTACTCTAGATTCACTTGGACGTTATTTTTGACCCATAAGGATGAAACTTTTGAAGCTTTTGTTAAGTTTTCTAAGCTTGTCCAAAATGTTCTTAGTTTGAAAATTATCACACTCCATAGTGATCATGATGGTGAATTTGTTAACCATCAATTTAAAACTTTTGCACCAAAAATGAAATTGCTCGTAACTTCTTATGTCTGAGAACTCCACAACAAAATTTTGTTGTTAAGCGTAAAAATTGTGTTTTAGAAGAATTGACTCGAACCCTGATAAGTACTTTTGATTTTAGGCATTTAGATTCTAAGGTGGCATTTATGTTCGTAAGATAAGCCTGGTTAAAAGCTTATTTTGGTTTGAGATCTTCCCGGTTCAAAATCTCAACTTGGTTTGTGGTTATCCTAATAAAAAAAACATCGGTTCAGTTTGTAAGCTCACTCCGGTAAAAAGCTTTCTTTGGTTCGAGATAAGTCTGGTTCAAAATATGAATAATTTGTGGTCAACCTAGTCAAAACCTCGGTTCGTTTTGTGAGTTCATCCTAGTTCAAAATCTCACATTGGTTCGAGATAAACTTGTGGAAAATCTTGGTGAATCTTGAGGCCAAATCGCTTCAAGTTATTGTTTGGGAAAAAGGCTAACCACTTCAATCCAGTATTCGATGATTGGTTGGAAGCTAGCCTGCAAATTTATTTTTCCTTGTATAATAGGGTTTGAGAGTTCAGCCTACTAACAGGTCTTAAGAATGATTGGATATTCTCAAGATCAAATGTTGAGGGAGAGGATTAGGTCACTTAATTGCAATTGAACCTCTATAATTTCTAGTATTGCTTATCTTACAATTAGTATGAGCATCAAAGTGGTCGAGGAGTAAATTAGCATAACCATCAGTTTAAAGTAAAGATGGAGAATTGTAAAAATATGCCTTAAAACTTCAAGCGATGAAGAGAAAGAAAAAATGTTTCAAGATTTCTAGAAAGCTGAACGCCAGAAAAGTTGAAAGATGGTGCCAGAGTTGTGGACCAGCGGCCAGACGGTGGAATTTGAAGGAGACGAAGAAGTTGATGTGGTCACGGTCTGACAGTCTATCGGAGTCTACGACGAATGACCGGTCTGGAAATCGACCAAGTCGACGACGAATAACAATAGTCTGATAGCCGATCTAAGTCAATAATGAGTGACGCGACGGTCTGTGTCGTGGTTGTTTGGAATGATGTGAGTTAGAAAAAGTCGTATTTAGATAGAGGCATTTAATCATATAATTATAGGGTACTGGATTCAAATTTGTCTAAAAAATATTGAAAAATTATTATTATTATTATTAGGGTTAAATATGTTTTTGGTCCCTATAAATAAACCAAAATCTGGTTTTAGTCCCTATAAAAAATTCCTTCAAAGAATGATCCTCCTAAAGTTTTCCGTCCACACTTTTAGTCCTTATCGTCTATTTGGTCTAACGGAAGCTGACGTGGCATGCCAATGTCACTCAAAGTCAACACTGCAAAAAAACATGTTAGATTGCGGGGGTTTCAAACCTCCCTAAATTTGAGTTTTTTTTTGCCATTGTTTATTTCCAATTTTTGCCATTATATATTAAAGTTGTGAATCATATGTTGCCATTATTCTTCATCTTTATCTAAGAGGTTCTCATCATCATATTCAAATGATCTCATTTTTCTACTTCTGTATCATATGAGAAGTGATTTATACATGGAGGAGACTGTTGTGGATGCACTCAACTTGTTCGATGAAATAACTCAACTAGAAGGGCACCTCTAAGAATGCATTTATTGATCAATAGGAGCCCTTTTCTGACCATTGAGTATGAAAGGCACCAACAGAAACAATATTTTTTTGGCTATTGCGTCTTTGAATGTTAACTATACTTTTGTTTCAGATAGTTTACTGATAAGTGTTGGTAAGGTTACTGATAAGTGAAATAATAGAGCTAGTGCCATATTAATAAACTAATTCAAGCTGTGCTGGTGTTGCTTCAGTAATTAATGAGTAGTGCATATGTAAACATTTGCTGAATTGTTACTAACTTTTATATAAACTTTAGTTGCTTACAAACAGCAAAGTTGTTTAAAATTACATTTTTCTAGGATACATTAGCTAATTCTTTATTAAGAATATTTGTTGACTAAATTAAATTTCAAGGGAAAATATTTTAGAATGGGTTCTAGAAGTGGTTAGAAAATATTTAGAGTTTTCTTAATTATTAAGTTTAAAATGTTTTGCTTAATAGCTAAGTATCATAGGATCCAGCTAGTGCCACCACCATTTATTTTTTCTAACCGCCTATAGGTTTGTTTAGTGTCCAAGACTACTTACTTACTTGTTAAGAAGAGAGAGCCTATAAAAGGCAAATGTACATGCAGCAAATATTATCAATTCTAAAATATATGAAGTGAGTGTTAAAGTAAATTTACTTCCTCTTCTGTGTTGTTTTAGTTTGTATGTTTTCAAGTCCCATTTTTCTATCAATATTGATTTTCATAGCTAATTTTTTGTGCAAAGATTACTAAATTTTTTGGAATTGGCAGGTACCTTGGCCTCTTGACTTGTCTGTACTGTTCTTTATTTTTTCTTAGCATTTTAGTTATATTCTTTCGTTTATATGTATTCACATGTATAATGGTTAGTGGAGCAGAAACTTTTTCATTTTGTGGATGTTTTTCATCAATATGTAATGAACCGAGTATGTACATTGCTTTAAGATAAGTACAAAAAATAATTCCCCAATAGAAGATATACTAGCAAAGCACAATTCGAGGGGCATGGTTAATAAATATTGAAATAATTATCCATCATAAAATGCAAATAATATAGTAGGGACAAATATTACTAATACTAACCCTTTTTGCTAGATTTTGGAGGGAGAAGAGGAGAATATAAATATACTCACATTAGTCATACACTAGTACTTATATGGTTCTACATCTTATTTCACCATGACACCAAGATAACTATACTCACTCTTCAAGTTGTGCTGGATGATGCAGAAGAGAAGCAAATCAGCACTTCTGCAATAAAAAATTTGTTAGATGATTAGAAAAATGTGAACCATTTGAATACAACTTTAATTGGTAGTAACAATGGCGAAAAAATATTCAAATTTATGGAGGTTTGAAACCCCCGCAATCTAACATGTTATTTTTGCAGTGTTGACTATGAGTGATGTGGCATGCAACGTGGCGTGCCACGTCAGCTTCCGTTAGACCAAATAGACGGCAAGGACTAAAAATATGGACGGAAAACTTTATGAGGACCATTCTTTAGATGAATTTTTTATAGGGACTAAAATCATATTTTGGTTTATTTATAGGGACCACTAACATATTTAACCCTTATTATTATTATTATAATAATAATAATAATAATAATAATAATAATAATAATAATAATTATTATTATTATTATTAATATTATTATTATTATTATTATTATTATTATTATTATTATTATTATTATTATTACAGGGTTATTTTATTTAATAAAAAGATGTCTCCTCTCCATTAAAAAAAGTAAGATGCATATATCAACTTACAAATAGGTTTCTTAGTGTTGAATTAAATCCAACCATACTTCAAGAATTTCTATATATACATATGAACCACACCCATTTCACCTCAATTTCAATTCTCTTCATATCTTTCTCAATGGAAAATCACAAGACACCCTTTTCCCTTTCTCTTGATACCAAAAATGTTGTCATAGTAAAACCCTCCAAACCCACACCTTCTGAAATTCTCGCACTCTCCACCATTGACAATGATCCTAACATCAACATTCTTTGTCAAACCATATATGTCTACAAAGCAAATAAAAATTTCTCAAATGACCAAAAAGACCCCGCTTCTGTGATAAAAGAAGCTCTCTCAAAGGCTTTGGTTTACTATTACCCTCTTGCAGGAAAACTAACAACACTTGATGATGATGATGAAAAACTTGGAATCAACTGCAATGGTGATGGAGTTCCATTCATGGAAGCAAATGCGAATTGTGATCTCTCTTCACTTAACTATCTTGAAGGCATTGATGTTCCAACAGCACAAATGTTAGTCTTTGATAACCCTTCACAAGACCAAACTAGTCCTCACCCTTTGGTTTTCAAAGTTACAAAGTTTCTTTGTGGTGGTTTCACAATTGGTATGGGATTGTCACATAGTGTTTGTGATGGTTTTGGTGCATCAAAATTCTATAGAGCACTTTCAGAATTTGCAAGTGGAAAAAATGAACCTTCTGTGAAACCTGTTTGGGAGAGAGAGAGGTTAACAGTGAAAAAAACTACTCTTAAAAAAGAAGAACCATTTAAGTTTCTTGTAGATGAAACTTCATTAGCAACTTCACCTTTTTTACCAACCAAAGAAATCTCACATGAATGTTTTAACTTGAATATTGAAACTATAAAAAATCTCAAAATGAAACTAATGAAGGAAATTGATAGTGATAGTGATAGTGATAGTGATAATGTGATGAAGGAAAGTTTCACAATCACAACAGTTGAAGCACTTGGTGCTTATGTTTGGAGGTCAAAAGTAAGAGCTTTGAAACTAAACAATGATGGAAGCACTTTGTTTTGTTTAGCAGTAGGTGTGAGAAACTTAATGGACCCACCTTTGCATGAAGGGTATTATGGTAATGCATTTGTAGGTTCAAATGTGGTGTTAAAAGTGAAAGAGCTTAATGAAAAACCACTTTTTGAAACAGTGAAGCTTATCAAAGAGAGTAAAAAGGCTTCAATGAATGAAGAACATATAAGAAATTCAATGAACATGTTGGAGATAATGAGGAAAAGGAAGATTAAGGTTGAAGGAAGAGGTGCATCATTGGTTTTGACAGATTGGAGACAACTTGGTTTGTTGCAAGAGGTTGATTTTGGTTGGAAGGGTTCAGTTAATATTGTGCCTGTTCCTTGGAACATGTTTGGTTTTGTGGATTTGTGTCTCTTTTTGCCTCCAAATAATTTGGATCCTTTGATGAAAGGTGGAGTTAGGATCTTTGTGTCACTTCCTAAAGCTTCAATGGATAAGTTTAAGGAGGAGATGGAGCTTCTCAAGGGCATGAAAGTGGATGAAGATATATAGCTCCTAGATATAGAAAATATTGATACTTAATAAAATTTGATGCTTGTTTGTTTTCTATGAAGTTATTTTTGTTTTTCTTTCAATCTTTCTTAAAAGTCAAGTGTGCTATTTTTTTTCTTCTTTTTCAGTGAGTTATTATGATCTAGAAGAATAGGACACCAAAGTATGCAGATGGTTTTACTGCACTATATTAAAGGTTTTACTAATATCAAAGATGAGAGATAGCCAGTTTTTGATACCTCTAGTTTTGCATTTCATGAGTAATGAAGGTTTTTTTAAGACAATGAGGGTGTTAAGAAATGTTGCTTGGTGTTCTAAGATGCTACTTCAATGATCTGAGATATGTGGCAGAAACCAACTTTTAGATTCATCAAATGTAACTCAGATTTTCCATGTTTCCAAGCGTAGAAAAATATTGGATTCAACTCTTGTTTTAGAGATCACTTGCCTTTGTTTATGCTCCAACATCTTGGATACATGCTCGTCTGTCTGCGGTGAAAAAACAAATACACATGCTAAAAAATCATCATAGATAAAGAAAATAAGTATTCAATCATAACCAAAAATTCATAAATTCACCATTATAACCATAAATTCATAACCAAAACATAACTAAAAATTTAATTCAAAATGAAAACAATTTAAAAACAAGTATTCTAAACATTCAAAATACTATCAAATTCCATAAATGCATAGTCGTCTTCATTCTCGTTTTCGTCTTCATTCTCTTCTAATTCTTCGTCAAGTGGTCATCATTAATAAGATCCTAGGAGGAATATCCAAATCATCACCAACAACACCACCACTTATGACACCTTCTTCAACCTTAAGTATGATGTCTTCATATATATGTCCATTATTATCTCTATTCTCTTGTCATTCATCTTCAAATGGAATATCTTCATAAAAGCTATAAAATGATTTTCTAACTTCCTTCTTTTTGCCCAATTTTGAATTAATCATCACATAAACTATATTGTTCATAATTTTTTGCTTTGAAAGATTTATTTTTTTTAGTCTGGACCTAAATAAATTAAAATTTAAAACAAATGCTCAAGATTATTAAAATTTGAATTCAAGTTAAAATCTTACTCACCCTTATAATAAAGACATTCCAATTTCTTTTACAATCGCATGAACTGCAACTTAAACTCAACACTCGCATTACAAACCACTTAAATTCAAAATATGCACTTCCATAAGACCCCCCACCATTATGTTTGTGTGTTGGTTTTAAGTGCGAGCATGGCTAAATCACAACTAACCTTAGAACGATTTCCCACTCCAGAACCATCCTATTCAAACATTCATACATTTTGTCTACAACATTTCAAGAGCATAAGGCAAGACAGGATTAAGAAAATTTCCAACATCATGCAAAGGCCGGTATAGTTATTTATCCCATCTTTCATCAATAATTTTCCATATTGATTTGTAGATAAGAAAGAGGGAAATGAATTTGATTTGAAACAAAGTGTATAAATTTGAAAATTAAAGAAACGATAAGATAATTACCTGCTACCAACTCCTTTGAAGTTTGATTGAATCTTTTCTTTTACTCGGTCCATCTCTTCATAAATGTAACCCATAACTGACTTCTCATCTGAATCCACCATAATAAGCACTCTAATTAGGGGAAAAGCACCCCTTATGCAATACACAACATCTTAACTTGGCTAAACATGTTGATCTCGGATTAGCTCTTTATTTACAACTCTTCACTTTTCAACTTGTGCATCCAACATTCACCAACTTTCTCTTTTTGTGTGATAATAGTTGTATATGTTCATACTTGTATATTTATGTTTTCTTTTATGTTCGTGTAATTGTCGTATATATTTGTACCCATAACGTTTGTTAAGTGTTTTGGTTAGGACACTTTATTTAGGTTTGTGCGGTGAGACATCACCAAGGCATTACGAGAATATGTTACTTTTCGAGCACGTATTCAATAAAGGCGTCGAGCTAACGACGTAAAATAAGCGTTTGTTGGGAGGCACCCCTACGGTTGTAAGTTTTGTTTATTTTTCTACATATGAGGTATTTAGGTGAAGTAGAAGCAAGCTGGAAGACCTGTTGCTGTTCTGGTTTTTATGGTTTTTCCTATCATCGATTAGAAAGCTCATCTCGCTTAACGAGTGCAGAAAAATTCAGTTTTCTTGCATTCTGCCAGTGGGGTTCCTATTCCACTTGGTTCACTCCTTTTTCCCACTTTCACCAAGGCTATTTAGTAGTAGATACTAGTTTTATTTTTATAATTCTTTTATTGGTTGTTTGAACTCAAATTTTGTTTGTTAATTAAAGATTTTTGAGGTGATTATCCTAAGCTAAAGTGTTTTAATTTACGAATGTATGATAGGATTTTTTTTTAAAGTAGTATCATTCAAGGTACTCATTTATCGCTTTCTATAGCATAACATGTTTATGAAACTTTTCATTTGTACAATTATCATGCCATTCATTCTTTTACATTACTTGCTTGTTGATTGAATTGTTAGAACAAGATTTGTTCTGATCAATATTCTTAGTTTTGATGATAACAAGGATATGAATTTTGTGTGAGATAATGTGGTACTCTAATACATTGCAATTTCCCTTTCAGGAAATATATAAAGAGTATGCACAAATCAGCGCTCAGAAGCTTTGTCTCAGAAGGTTCAGCATGCAACATCAGAACATGGTCTGGCAAGACATCAGAAGATGATCAAGGCAGAATCAGAACATGGGTCTATGGAAGCATCAGAAGAACTTGAGTTCAGAAGCAGAAGCACTGAAGTTCTCATGGTATCACGCTCAGAAGCACTTCAAGGTCAGAAGACAAGAAGATGCTATGCACCAAACTGTTTGACTCTGATGATATTCAAACGTTGTATACACAAACATCAGATCAGAAGAAAGTACAGGTGGCAGGCTACGCTGACTGACAAAAGGAACGTTGGAAGCTATTAAAGGCAACGTCAGTAGACACAGCGTGAACAAGGCTCGAGGTAGTTGACAAAAGCGTGAAACATTAAATGCAATGTTTTACGGAATACGCAAAGCATTAAATGCTCCCAACGGTCATCTTCTCAAGTTCCTATAAATATGAAGTTCTGATGAGAAGCAAGGTTACCAATCCCGAATGAACTTATTCTGAAAAACTTGCTGAAACGCTGTTCAACTCAAAGCTCAGAAACTTCATCTTCATCAAAGCTCACTACATTGCTGTTGTAATATATTAGTGAGATTAAGCTTAAACGTTAAGAGAAATATCACCGTTGTGATTATAGCTTTTCAGAAGCATTGTAAAACTCTTATTTGATTACATTAATTTGTAAGTAACTAGAGTGATCAAGTGTTGATCAGGATACTCTAGGAAGTCTTAGCTTGTGTCTAAGCAGTTGTAATTAGAGTGATCACGTGGTGGTCAGGATACTCTAAGAAAGTCTTAGCTTGTGTCTAAGCATTTGTTCCTGGAGTGATCAGGTTGTGATCAGGATACTCTAGAAGACTTAGTCGTGGGCTAAGTGGAAAACCATTGTAATCTGTTGCGATTAGTGGATTAAATCCTCGGGTGAGGTAAATCACTCCGTGGGGGTGGACTGGAGTAGTTTAGTTAACAACGAACCAGGATAAAAATAACTGTGCAAATTGTTTTTATCGTTCAAGTTTTTAAACTACACTTATTCAACCCCCCCCCCCCCCTTTCTAAGTGTTTTTCTATCCTTCACGAATCACTTTAGTTCCCAAACCATAAATGTGATGAAGCTTTCCATTGTTCATATATGCTGGAGGCCATAATATTTGTTTTAACTGGATTTTATTATGCTTAATCTTTTGTTTATGTTGATTTTATAAAAGCATGAAAAGGATCAAGGCATTTTGTTTCATTCTGAGCACAACCACCTTAGCCAAATAGTCAATTCACCTTGTGAGTGTATGAGCATTTGTTAACCTCCTTTGAGCTTTTTGTCAACATCCATGTTATCTCTTGAACTTCTATGCTTGCATTTAGTTCACTTATTTTTGTATGTATGTTGATTATTTTTTCTTGAACCCTCAACTTTGTGTTATTGTATGAATTTTTACCTTGCCTTAGAAAGTAGGAAGTATTCATATTATGATGCGGCTGAATTCAAGTTAGGGAGAAAAATGATTGTGCATTTGTGGTTAGTTGCTATGAGGTTGAAAAGAAAATAAAAAAATTTGAAAAATAAAGAAAAGAAAAAGAAAGAAAAAAGAGAAAAAGTTTCGAAAAATAAAAACAAAAAGAGTATGGAATAATTTTGCTAATAAGTATGGTGCTTTGGTTGTGACAACTTGGAATAAGGAAGAAGTTTGATTGGAATTATGTTGTTTGAACTTGTGTGAGTTAATCACTCCCTTAGGTTTAGGCAAGTATTTGTTTCGATTAAACTTAAGACTTATCCCTTGTTTGTTAACCAAGCCACATTATAGCCTTGAAAAGCCCTTGTGATTCTTGCTTTTGTATCTTCAATGTGATTTTTGGATGAATGCATAATTTAATCTTTTGTTTGCAAGATTGTTAGATGAGTGTTAAAAGTCCTTCACCTTTGTGTGTTCTTCATCCATTGAAGAATTTTTGCTAGGTTTGATTCATGATGTGAGCTTGTATTGTTTTAGAATGTTTTGTATGATTTTTGTACTTAGGATTCGTTTTGCTTACATGTTGTCATCGTAGGATAGTGGTAAGTATTTACTTTGTTCATACGTTTTTGTGTTGAGCCATACATTTGTTTTTGGTTTTCTAAACTTGTTGATTCACGATTCTTTGGTTTATTACTTTTGATTCTTTGTGTTATTTGACATTGTTTGAGGACAAACAACGTTTCAAGTTGGGGAGAGTTAGATAAGTGCCAAAATATCGTTATTTTGAGTATATAATTGTGGCACTTATCGATTATATTCATTATGTTTTTATAATAAAATCTCAAATTTTATTTAAATATGTGCATACTTCATTTTTTGATTCATTTGTGTACCGATTAATAGTTTTCCATTCTTTTTTTAGGTATTCATGCATATTTGGAGCATTGAGTAATAAAGGACAAAGGATAAGCTTCAAGAATGCAAATTTTACTAACTAATCAAAACATAAGGTTCAAAATAAGAATGCTAAAATCATAAATTTTGTTGTCATTTAGTTATAGTTAGATAGAGAATTGAATAAGTTTTCCAACACTTCGAATTGGGCGCAATTCGGAGTTACGGTTCTCAAGTTATGGCGAAAACAAAATTTGGTTTTTTTCTGCTATCGCTTAGCGAGCTAAGATCACTAAGCGAGATTGCCTGGGACAGTATCTCGTTAAAAGGGTCAAAAATCACATTTTTGTAGGTTATGTTTTAGGGTATTTGTTCCCAACTCATTAAACTCTAATTTTTAGGTTAGATTAGGTTAGAAAACAACTATGGAGCTTGATTTGAATGATTGGAGATGGATTGATTGTCTAATGCAGCAGACAAACTAGGATATTTTCGATTCATTTCTCTCCCTCTTTGTGTTTTCTCTTATAGTTGGGTTTTGTGTATGTATTTACTTTTAACTCATATATATTTGCCGTCCATGGCGTTATATTAAATCTGCTTTACAAATCTGTGTTGATTGTTTTCTTGGATTTTTGCTTTGTGCTTGGGGTTTTGGTTACTTTAGAGATAAACTTCTTGAATCCTTATCTAGGATGATTATCTGTTAGTTTCTGAACTCTAGAGATAGATTTAGAGCTAACAATCACTTGTGTATCTGTCCTTAATGCTTTCATGTTTGAGTGACGCGCGAGAGATCGCCGACGCGAGAATACGGATGTTCTCGCAACTTTGCATTAGAGATAACCTTGGTTGTGATATTGTCTTGTAGGTGCTTCAGAGATGAATAATGATGTGAGAGATACGTGATGACATTGACGAGTATCGTAGGTTGTGTATAACTGGTCGATAAGTTTAAGTTTGTGATAAGTAGATTATATGCAAAGCTTGATAAGTCTTTTCTTTCTGAAGAATGAATTCTTTTGTATTGATATTTACTTTTTCATTTTTATACTTTTTACCCATTCAACCATAGTTCGAAACCATAGAAACCGTTTGTGGACCTCCGATTTTTTTTAATACCGGGCCATACCTCTGATCTGTAGAGATACGTGAACTGACTCTTTTTTGTCGCTTAATGCTTTCGCATTTTGAAAATTCACAGAGTCGCCACCGACCTTTTATTTTATCCAATTAAGGAAAGGTTTATAAAAGACACAGAAAAAAGACCTTTAAGAAATTCTGGGTAAGGGGGTAGGTTATACAAAGGGAAGGTGTTAGCACCCTTTGTATCCATGGTTATCCATGGGCTCTTAAGTTTGCTTAGCTCACTTGTTTTTCGATCACTTTTCAATTGCTCTGAAATTGCTCATATGTGGTTTCAAATACCTTTGTAAATTGAATTTTGTAATGATCCGTGTGTGGATGTATACAAAATGCTTGTTTATCTTTCGAAAGATGTTTTGAAAAGAACGTTAACTTTGTAATAATCCGTGTTTGAATGTATACAAAGTATTGTCTTTTTTGAAAGTTTTTTTTGGAAAATCAACAGTGTATGAGAATTTTGTTTGTTTTGATTTGAGCAAGCAAACTAGGAGGTCTACCCTGAGTTGTAAGGTCTTTATCCTATTTCCTTTAAAAATCTATCCTTTCACCGGATATAAAAGCAAGGTTCGATTTTGTACTCGAAACAGTAAAATTTGACTTTGATTTTGAAAGATTGAAAAGGATTACCTGAAGAGGTGCAAGTGGGATTGTGATTGGATTCAGATATTTTATCTTTGAAGTTAGTGATCTAACGGTTCAATTTTATCTTTGACATACACGCAGTTTATATGTGCTGGGAATTAAAATGCGGAAATGTAAAGTGCGGAAAGTAAATCTACGCTATTACATCGATTGTGCGGGAAATGTAAACTAGCCTATTTACATGAATTTGACATCCTATACATTTATCTAGGAATTTTAAATTGCAAGAAAAATAAGAGGCATGTTTTTGGATTTTTTATGATTGATTTTAAATTAAAATTAATGCATAATTAATTAAATTAAAATGAAGAAAAAAGATGAAAATAGATTTAAACCTAGAAATAAGTTCAAAAAATATGTACAAAAATATTTGTCAATTAATTTTAAAACAAAACTAATTTTTTTGGAATTTTTGGAAATTGATTTGAAATTGATTTAAGTTAATTAAAACATAATTATGCAAATAATTATACAAATAATTAAAACTCAAAGATAAAATTATTCAAAATATGTACAAAATTAGTTTATAATATATAAACAATATTTTATATGAAGAACAATTTTTTTTGGGATTTTTTGATTGGTTAGAATAATTAAAAAGCAAATATATAAATATATACTAATTAATTATGCAAAATATTGAAATTTTGAAGAAAAATAAAATATTTTTATTTCATAAAATAGTATATTATTTTAGAAGTCTAAAAATATTTTTTGTGTATTTTTTGGATTTTTAAAACTATTTTTAATTAATTTAACAAAGAAATTAAATAAAATAGAAAATAAAATAGAAATAAAGGATACTGATCCTGTGTGGTTGGATTGAGAGTCCATGATAAGGATGGTTTGATCTGGCACGTTGGATTATTCATTAAATGAGATCAGGTGGTCCAGATGGTGAGGCACGTGGTAAAAGCTACACCTGCGAAGCACAGAATCAGAGGACAATTTAAAAAAAAACGCGCGCGTCTGAACCAATGAGGTGGGGACACCTCATCATCTTCAACCTCTCGCCAGGGCCTTTTACAGCGTTTTTATGAAAAAAGCGCTATAGTAAGTGAACCTCAAACCTGCAAAATAGCGAATAGGGGTAAACATGCAAAGAAGTTTGGCGCGATGGTTCCATTCGTTTCGTCTTGTTCATGCGAATCTAATGGTGCTAATCAGAACTTCTAATTTTGCCTAATTTGGAAAGCCCTAAATTTGAAGCTATGAACCCTAAAATGGTAGTTTCGTTTATACGTGTCCAAACTTCAATTAAGTTTCCAGAAATGATCTACACCTCAAACCAAACTCAATAGTATGTCTACATCTTGTTAAACATGTGTGAATAACCAGATACGAATTGATTTTAGTTTGAACAAATTTTGACCTGTGTAGCTCGATTCAGTGAGCTTCAAGGCTTGTAATTGATTGAGATAGTTTCAGTGATGTTTAAGGAAGGTATATGAATGCTTAGTTTGTATTGAAATGGACTGAAATTACAAATTCGAATTTGAGTTTTTCTTTGGATTTTTTGAAGTGACTACAAGTGTTATATGCTATGCTATGCTTCTGGTCTTGCCTCTCCTTGTTTGCTGAACTATGATAGCTTATTTATAAGCTATGTGTGCTTAGAATTGAGGCTAACTTGCAGCTAGTTGCCTTTGTTGAAACTTTGCATTTTTTAATATAAAAAAGCTTGAATTCTTGACCAAGTCATCTTGCCTTCAATGCACCTGCCTTGTCCTTCAATTCTCTGCAGAAAGATGAAGATTCTTTGAGGTGAGTCATGCTTGATTTGTAAGCTACCATTATCCATGCATTTTTCTTTTAATTTTAATCTTAAAGTAAGATAAAATCATGCAAAAAATGGATAAAAAAGGTATGGGCTTAGTCTTGGTCGTGGGAGGCCCATAGTAACATGGAAATGATGTTTGAATGCTGAAAACTTGGCCCCATTTGGAAAAAACACATTTTTGAGCAATGTTGATTTCATGCATTTTCCCAAAATTTAGCCAACTTCAACAAGGTGTAAATCCTTCAATTTTTGTCATATGAAGGAGATCTTGCACTTTTTGGAAACCTCAAAGAGTCCTCTAACCAATGCCTTTGGTCTCATGTCAAAATGATTTTTGAAGCTCCTTGTGTGTCCTTTTGAAAAAAGTGTCTTTTTGTTGACTTTGAAAATGACCTGTAATGTCTTTGGTCATATTTTTCAAATGGTGAATCCAATGACCATGGGATCAATGGCATTTGAAAGATAATTGAATTTCCTTCAAAACAAGCCTTGGTTTGAATTTTTTGGATGAAGGATGGGAGAGTTATGATCAGTCAAAGTTGAGTTGACTTTTCAGGCAAAAACCCTAATTTTGAATCTTAGGGTTTTGTTGATTTTTGATCTTTCCTTGATGAATTATGATCATCCAATGATCAAATGATGAATCCTTTGACAAAATATGGACTTTGACAAAAAATTTCATTTTTGATTGTCTGTTGACTTTTTTGGTCAAACGGGTCGTCTGTTGACCGTTTGAGCTGCTGACGGTGCGTCTGAGTGAATTGAAGTTTGAAAATTTGTATGATGGTACTTTGAGATATATGGATGTGTATGAAATCCATTTGAGCTCTCAAAAACTTGTTGCTCCTGTAAAAACAAGAAAAACCTTGATTAGGGACTGTTTGTGTAGGAGACAGTTAAGCGTACCTGATTTTTGTGCAGCGTTGAGTCTCTGCTAATCGCGTGATATTCAGAAGACTTCTAGAACAAAAATCTTGGAATTTTGAATTGTGAAAGATTGATTTGATTGATGGTACAAAACACTGAGAATTGTACTGCCAGCAGTTTGGCTGTCAACTGACTGTTCAGGTATTGATGTAGCAGTTAGAGTGAAAAATCAACAGTCAAAGTTAATTTTCTTTTTTGTTGTTTTTTGTTTTATGTTTTATGTGAAAAATGAAAGTTTATTTACATGACTTGTTAGAAAAACACAGACATAATAAATAACTAATGTTTACTGTTACCAGTACAGTCTGAGTTTCCTGATTTTGCGCCTGCAAAAAGATTTAACTCTGTATCAATTATGTCAGTACTATTTATCTGTAAATAAATAAATAGCATGTGTGAAGTAATAAACAGTATTTGGCGTTTGCGTAAGAATAAATTCAACTGCAAGCCAAATTACTGTATAAGAAAGATTCTAAAAACTAAGTATTTCATATGTCAGGATATTTGTTGAAATAAAAATCCATGATTATATGAGACCCTTAATTTTCAGATTGGAGTTTTCTTGAAAAATATGTGGGCAAATTTTGGGGTATAACACCGTTGAATGACATTCTACATCATTCTCTGTTGACACGATAATTCTTGGATAAATATTTCTGAAATTTTTGTTGCTTGCCGCTATACAGCTTCAACAACCCTTAGTGTTTGAACTTGCACCACTAAATCCTAGTGATCAACTTTAATTAAAAAAATGAGTGATGTTGAATTTACAACTCAGCTAGACAAACCTACAACTATGCCAAGTTACTCAAACATAATGTGGTGTACATAATATAACAAGGACTCTTGTAAACCTAACACTCTATGATCTTCAATGTGAATGTCTTACTTCCAATGCAAGTTTGAGCTCTTATATAGCATAATGATTCTGGGTTTTTCTTAATGGATATTTGATTTGATTTTGTCCTGAAAAAATGCAGAATTTGTTGGATATTATTTGTTTCATAAATCTCTCCAACAAGATATGATTTGTTTAAATTTAAATTCAAACTTAAATCTCTATTTAAATTTGAATTAATATTCTTCAAGCCGTTAAACAAATCACTTGGTAATATTGCTAAACCAATAGCAATACAATTTTATCCAAACTTTATACATTTATACATTTACCTAATGCCAACTTTTTTGGTGACTGGCGCCTTCTCCTTTGGGATACATACCACATAGAGGGGTTAATGTTCAACTAAGGGCATGCCACTATGGGGTTGATATTGTGCATATCATCCAAGTAAATGGAGAAGTGATCGGGGTTAGATTTGAGGCAATTCATGAGATTTCTTTCCGAGGGGTTAGAGAGATTAGCTCCTAACTTTACCCTTCTGGACGACTATGAATTCACCATCAAGAATTGATCATGGGATCTTCATTCTCACTTCGGCTGAGAGACTGCATTCATTGTCCTTTTTGTTTTTGTCTAAATGCACATCAAAATCCGTAATGTTGACGTCCAGCTAGCGTTGATTGGAAAGGCTTGCTATTTTAACTTTTCCCTTGTTGAAGATTAATCGCAATCAGATCCTTTAGTATTTTTTCATGTATTTGACATGCTCTTGTTAAGTCATTGTCGATGGTTATCGAACCATCATGAGTATTGGGGTACTTCATCTTCAGGTGGATGGTAGAAGCAACAATGTCAAAAGTTGTGAAAAAGGGTATATCCATGATATAATTTAAACACTCTTGCAGGGGACCACCAAGAACTGTATGTGTCGTGTCCTCACATCTCATTTCTCCAAGCGAGGCCATCAACTCTATACTTTTCCAATGGGTGTCACAATGTTATTGAACGCATGCAGACGAGTGCTCGCACAAGGCGAGAATATCCTTCTTTTCAACCCTAATTCTTTGAAGAGACCAGTGTACATGATGTCACATGAGCTTCCCTCTTTGGTCAAGAATCATGATACTTCGTGATTGGCTATACTTTTTGTTATTAGAAATGGAAGTACCTCATTATGGATATCGCCCTCCTTTTTTTACCCATGAACCCTAGAATAGGTATCTCGTCTTTCGATTTCCCTTCTTCGCCTTTCGTTTCTAATCTTGTGGCATGTCTCTTTATGGTTGTCATGAGTGGTTCTTTCAGGTGAAATAACCTTTAAGTTATTGAGGAGATGGGGGAAATGGAAAAGGAGAAGAAGTCGGAGTTGGTAAAGTGGCGTTGTGATGAACAGTAACCGAGTTTCTTTGAAACTAGTCATTGTTGACGGTTATGAAAACTCGCAACAACCAAATTGGTTACCAAGAATAGTTGCGACGGTGCAACTGAGTAGATCATAGGAATTTGACGTTATATTTCATAAGAAGAATCAAGAAACGTTCCCATAGCGCCATTGTAGCGGGGAAAATCTGATATCGAAGCCATGGGATTGACTCGAATCAATATTTCGTTTGAAATCGCCACCGCGCTTTATTTTTTCAAAGGAAAAGGGTAAAGAACGTAAAACCCAAAGTTTTGTTTTTAAAACAAGAAAGAGATCTCAGGTACGGGTGTTGATTATATGAGGGGAAGGTTTTAAGCACCCCTCATATCTGTGGTACTCCACAGGAACCTTTTTGAAAATCTGTGTGTGTGTGCTAAAAAAGGGGTTTGTTTTATTTATTTTTAAAATAAGTTCGGCAAAGCGTTAAGCTTTGGGCCTACATACCTCCTCGGTGCAATGGAGAAGTCAGAGCTAATGTAGTTCCGCTTTTTTGGGAAAACGTTTTTTTAAAAAACGAATAAACACTTTATCGTCGTCGGAGAGAAATACTCAGCCATTGATCTTGAGCATGAGAACAAACGAGTTCTTTGCATCGCAATCGCAAATGAAAGAAGGGCTCCAACTCGGATAAAATCGACGAGTATGCCACTAGCTCTCTCACGCGGAAAAGATCTCATTATATCAATCAATTTCAAAATCGTGGGGTATAACCACTCGTTTCGACAATTAACGGTGTCTAAACTTTTGAAGAAAAGCCACTAAGGGCGAAAGATATTTTTAAGAAAGAGGTTTTGAAAAGGTTGCAAACATAAGAAGGTTTTTGAAAAAGGGAGAAGATTTTGAAAATTTAAGAAGGGGAGGAGATGAAGAGGCTATCCTATTGCGTAAAATAAAAGCTAAGGAAAGAAACGGTCTAACCGAAGAAGAAGCCAACACTTGACATTATGAGTCAAGGTAGATTTCCCATCCTTTGGAATTATCAATACCAACACATTAACACTTGGGGGATCCAGATGAACTTATTGTCTTAGCACCACTTTCCATTAAGCACATTAAGATTCTGACGAAAATCGGGCAGAGTAACGGCTGTTTTCGGGTAAAATCCTTATCTCAATGCCTTGGAATTAACCATCAAGGGCTTTCAAGGAAATACCTGCACATACAAACAGACAACAATCCAATGCCAGACAGACAGAATAACAGCAGAGTAATAACAGAATAAGAGTCCAGAGGCACTAGGTCCATAAGTCCGAATCTCCAAAATGCTAGGGATAGTAACCAATAGTCCAAAAGAGAGCCTTATGTGTTTTTTAGATTTTTGTTGTTTATTAGTGTTTTAGCATAAAAGTAAAGTATGGTCCAAGTGGACAAAAGAAAAATAGCGGAAGCATAAACATATGTCCAAGTGGACAAAGAGAAAATAGCGGAATGTAAACGTCCAAATGGACAAAGAGAAAATGGCGGAATGTAAATATGATGAAATGATAAAATAAAGCGATAAAGCGAGAAATATAAAGAGCGGTATAATAAATGGCGGAAATTAAAGTTAGTTGTTAGATGTTAAAGATAACCATCTTGAAACTTGTCAAGTATGTTATCAAAGTTAGTAATGAAGATCGATGGTGAGTGAATGATGTACTCGGATTTAAGGTCAATGGAAACTTATCAGAAGCTTGATAAAATCATAGCGACTACACGATAAATTTCCATAAGTCATAAATCAACCGCATACAATTCTCTTCCATATTTGATCTTTTATCGAGTCGGGACAAATGTAGGAGAACTCTCCATGGATCAAGATCATCAATCAAAAGAAATAAGAAGGAGAAGAAGAAATGATCTAGCCTTTATCAAGAATCCATAGAATTCTCAAGATATCAAGACTTTCATCGATCAAGAGAAAATAAGATGAAAAAAGATAAGAATGAAAACAAATTGATCTAGTCTTTATCAAGAATCCATAGAATTCTCAAGATATTAAGACTTTCATCGATCAAAAGGAAATAAGATGAAAAGATAAGAATGAAAACAAATTGATCTAGTCTTCATCAAGAATCCATAGAATTCTCAAGATATCAAGACTTTCATCGATCAAAAGAAAGTAAGATGAAAAGATAAGAATGAAAACATAAAAGATAATCAACTCACACTATCATTAATATCATTCATCCATTTTGGTGGATTAGGTCATTTCAAACCTATCAACACCCTAGATCCAATGATATTAATGAAGTGGAGGAAGTAGGAAGCCAAAACAAGCATAAAAAAGGCAAAAAAACACATTCTGCCAGCAGGAAATCGATTTACCTCTGTAGGAAATCGATTTCCTGAGTGCGGAGTTCAAATTTTGAAAAAAACTAAGGTGGAAATCGATTTCCTACAGAGGGAAATCGATTTCCTGCACACAGCATTCAAAAAATCAGCATTAGGAGGCATAAAACTTGACTTAAGCAAAGATACAAACACCTTATGATCACATATCCATTGGAGCACGAATTTTCCATCAATTCACCATCAAATAGGACCAATATAGCATCAAAGATGCATCACACACAAGCACAAAAGAATCACATTATGATGGATGAATAAAGATGAAGAAAATTACCAAATCATGCACAAAACTTAGATCTACTTCAAGAATCACCAACACAAATCTTGATCTCTCAACAATTGAAGAAAAAAGAGTGAAATGGATGGTGGTTTAGCTCAAAGTTTGTGAGGTTCAAGGTGTGACTCACAAACTTTATGAAAGAATAAAGAGCTTTGGTGAATTTGGTAGGGATGAGGAGAGAAATTGCAAGGGGTTTTTTGGCTCTCAAAGCTTGAGAAATGAGAGAGTAGTGGGCTCTATTTATAGGATGAGAGCAAGAGTAGTGGTAATTTGGTCTTTTTGCATTTGGTAATTAGCTTGTGTTTAATTGGTAATTAAAGTGGCAATTAAATGGTAAAAAGTGGTAAAATGGGGTTTAAGTGGGTTTAATGAAGGGGTTAATTTTGATGAGGTGGAAAATTGGTAAAATGATCAAAAATAATCAAAGAAAAAGGTGCCAAAATGATGTCAAGCTTCCCTCCTTATATTTTTTGAATTTCGCCTTAAGGAAATCGATTTCCCCAGGAATGAAATCGATTTCACTCTGTTCCAGAAGAGAATTTGGCGCAAAATACACTAGGGAAATCAATTTACCCAGGAGGGAAATCGATTTCATGCTGTCCAGAATGTGATTTTGTTGAAGATTGCTGCAGGGAAATCGATTTACCCAGTAGGGAAATCGATTTCATCAGTCAAAAATGTGAAAAATGCCTTGTTTATTGCATGTCTTGGCTTGGTACCTACAAAACAAAAGCCTACAAAGAAACAAAGCAATATTTTTGGTATTTGGGTTAGTATAATATGCATACAAGATAAACAATCATTGGTGCTTGATGGTCCCTCTTATTGATGAGGTGAGTGCAACACCATAAACAAAACTTCCAAGTGAAGCTCTTGATTAGTGATTGGGATATGAATGATATAGGATCTTAGGGTCAAAAATTGGGGTATGACAGCCATTATTCAGGTGAGGAAAATGAAATGTTGATTTGCTGATGAAGACCGTCGTGGAAGCTCTCTGGCACAACGAGGAGAGTCTTTGGTAGGTGGAGAGGGGTGCACTTGCAAGACGCTCATATTGGTAATGCCTATATATAGACAACAGTTAGAACCACCTCTATTGACTGTGGTGTGGAATACGGACCACCGTTGGATTGATCCAAACGGCAGCAACGAGTGTGGTGCATGGTTCCAATGCACGACTCCTTTGTGAGAGTCTACCGGTTTATGCATGTTAAGCGGGTGAAACTTTAGATTGAGCTTTTGAATTAAGCTGATCTTATTGGACCGTATGGCCCGTCGAGAAGGTTTTTTTTTTTTTGATAAAAAGAGTTCTTTTTTTTTTTGATGGAAAAAGCATTTCATTAAACTGCAAAGGAAACAACAGAATTTAAGGTGGGATAAGAACCCAACCACATACAATCTCCTTGTCTATGCCCAATGCTAACAAGGTTATGGGCAGCAGAGTTTTGATTCCTGGGTATGTAAATAACAGAAACTGATTTAAAACTACTACACAAAAACCTACAGTCAACAGCAACCGGCTCAAGCACCGCATGATTTAGAACCCGATTAATACAATCAACAGCTACCGAACTATCCGATTGAACTAGAATTTCCTCAATGTTATTTTGGCGGGCGATATTGAGGCTCCATCGAATTGCCATGATTTCAGCCAAGGCCACTTCCGCGTTAGACGATTCCGCCTTGCTTGCAGACAGAATTATCCTTCCTCCATCGCTGATCACACAACCAAAAACTATATTTCCATCTTCAAAAACCCCGGCATCAGTTTGAATAACACACTTACCATCTCCATTATCCGTTACGCTGTATAGAATTTTGTTCTTGATTACAATCTCCGGATTCCACTTGTTGAAATCCAACACAAAATCCTGAGCCATTCGAGCAACCTCTATCGGGGAAAGAGTTCTGGATTGAAAAACTAGGAGATTGCGAGCACGCCATAAATTATAAAGCAACGAACACAAATGTTGGACCGCCCCTCTATCCTTTTTAGACAACATAGCTTCCAGCCAAGTGGTGAGATCAGTGTCTGCTTGCAAACGCAGCCCTAGGATGGATGAGAAAAAAACTTGCTTCGCAAAATCACAATGCATCAGGATATGCTCCACATGTTCCAGACTAATATTACAGAATGGACACGAGGTATCAATTTCCATACCTTTTTTCCTCAGATTGCCACGGGTAGGTAGAATGTTTTTGACAGCCCTCCATAGAAAGTTACGCACCTTATTGTTGATCGGAGAATTCCAAATTAGTTTCCAAATCTTCTGAGTTTGTACATTGGAAGGGCCAGGATTTTTGTCAGCTTTCTCCTTCATACATAAGTGGTACGCAGATCGGACCGAGTATTCACCATTTTTCTCAAAGTGCCAAATCAATTCATCCTCTATATGCTGTCTTGAAATGGGAGTACTGAGAATGGAAGAAGCTTCAAGGGGGCTGAAGTATGATTCCACCAGATTCCTTTTCCAACCTCCTAACTCTTTATCAATCAAAACACACACTTTTGTTTCCGGTTCTAGAGATCCCAGTTGAGAAAAGGCTTTAAAACCTGCATTATCCGGAATCCACCTATCTCCTTTAATCGAGACCTTTTCTCCGTTTCCAATACGCCACCGTGAACCATTCTGAACCACTTTCTTTGCACTTAGAATGCTCCTCCAAGCATAGCTTGGGGAGTAACCAATAGAACTCAATTCAACATTGGAACGAGGGTAATACTTGCCTTTGAACACTTTCTGCATAAGCGAATTTTTGTTGTTTAGCAAGCGCCAGAATTGTTTTCCTAGCAGGCTAGTATTAAAGGCACTTATTCCACGAAATCCGAGACCTCCATCCTGTTTTGATCTAGCCATTTTGTCCCAGCTTAGCCAATGAAGTTTTCCTTCGCCGTTCTTCGTACCTCACCAGAACTTTGCTATCAGCTTCTCAATCTCAGCACAAGTTGCTTCCGGCAGTTTATAACAACTCATGATATAGCTTGGAATTGCTTGGGCGACCGCTTTAATAAGGACCTCCTTCCCGGCACGCGAAAGAAATCTCTCCTTCCATCCTTTGATCTTCTTCCATATCCTCTCCACAACCAATGCAAAAACTTCTTTCTTGGATCTCCCGAATATGACTGGCAGCCCCAGGTACTTGGCATGGCATTCCACTGTCCTTACTCCCATCCTGTTCCGGATAAAATCTTTGCCTTCTTCACTCACATTTCGACTAAAGGATGCCTCCGATTTGTCTAAATTCACCAACTGTCCAGAGCTATCTTGGTATTTCTTCAGGATTTCCATAATGTTTGAAGCTTCGCTTAGAGTTGCTCGTGCAAATAGAAGAGAGTCATCTGCAAAGAATAGATGTGAGATACTCGGGGCTTTGTGAGCAATCCTCAATCCATGAACGCTACCTTCCGCCACCGCCTTCTTTATAAGACCCGATAGTACATCTGCACAAAGAACAAACAAATAGGGTGAGAGAGGGTCCCCTTGACGGAGACCCCTGGTTGGTATAAAGCTTCGGCCTGGCTGCCCGTTTAGGAGAACGCGATAGGAGACCGTGGAGATACATCTTCCAATGAGCTCAGTGAAACGTTCAGGGAATCCCATAAAGGATAACACACATGTGATGAATTTCCATTCCAATCTATCATATGCCTTTGACATATCCAGCTTAAGAGCCATGTGACCTCTTTTGCCCTTCACTTTCTTTTTCAGCCAGTGAAAACATTCGAGCGCAATCAAAGCGTTATCTGTTATGAGACGACCCTGGATAAAGGCGCTTTGCTCCTCGTCTACAACTTCTGGCAGGATTCTCTTCAGTCTGTTAGATATCGTCTTTGTCACCATTTTCATCACGACATTACACAGGCTAATTGGACGGAATTCCTTCGGGGTGGATGGATTCTTCCCTTTTGGGATTAACGCAATGTTGGTGGTATTGATGCTGCTAGGGTTCTTGCCGTTGTTTAGAACATCCAAAACAAGCCTACTTACTTCCTGTCCAACAATATGCCAATATTTATGGTAGAACAAAGCCGGCAATCCGTCAGGACCAGGGGCTTTCAGAGGATGCATTTGAGCCAGAGCTTCTTTAACTTCTTGCATTGTAAAAGGGGCTTCACACCATGACACATGTTCTTGCGATAGTTTGTCTCTCACAATACTGCACACCTCTTCCACCGCGCTAGGATTTGAGGACGTAAAAAGATTCACAAAATAATCCGACAGAATTCTCTCACAGTTTTCCTCCCCTTTCCACCATTGACCGTTGTCGCCTCGCAATTTTGTAATTTTGTTAGTCTGTTTCCTCTGGTCAGCTTTCTTATGGAAGAACTTATTGTTCTTGTCACCATATTTCAGCCATAAAGCCCTGCTTCTCTGTCTCCATGCGACTTCGTCATTCCTCGAAAGGTTATCTCTTTGCTCTTCCAAGTTCCTGTATCTTCTAATGGATTCCTCACTAGCATCCCAATTACACTCCTCTTTGAGCAGGTTCTCTATACGGTTCAACTCTTTTCTAACAACGCCAGTTTTGTACTCTTTGAAATGATCACTCAACTCGTTCATCGCTGCTAACTTACCCACTGTGTGCCTCGATCTATTTTGCCATATTGCCTTTATTACCCGTTCACACTTCGGGTCTTTGCTCCAATGCTCCAATTACCCGTCGAGAAGGTTGAGATATGTATAATGTCCAATAAAAAAATGTGCACCCAAATTTATCTTGATAGTGCTACTAA